>NW_020665065.1:10695235-10905251 GCF_002925995.2 Terrapene triunguis
ACCTCTCACCTCACCTCTCCCCCTTCCATCTCCCCTACCCAACCTCTCCCCCTTCCCTGTCCAACCCCCATCTCTCCCCCCTTCCATCTCCTTCCTCCCCACCTTCCATCCCACCTCTCCCCTTCTGTCTCCATCATATCCCCTCTCAACCCCCCCCCACCGCTGTGTTCCTCTCCCCCCGCCCATCTCTCCTCCCCCGCCCTCACGCCGGTTTCTCCCATTTCCCGCCCCCTACTGCCCCGCCCCTGTTGCTATGGCGCAGCGGCCGGGCCCTCCCCTCGCCGTGCCCGCGGCTGGCGCGCTCCCCCCGCCCTGAGCGGCCGTGGCCGCAGCCGCCTCCTCCTGCTGCTATTGGCCGCCTCGGAGCGGGGCACGGCGTGCTCAGCTCAGTCGGAGCAGCCGGGCGGGCTCACGTGATCTCTTCCCAAGATGGCCGCCGCGCCTTCTTGTTTTGATGAATAATCTCTGTGTGGGGCAGGGGCAGCGAGCCGGGCAGCGGCCGAGGGGGCAGCCGGGCGGGGCACTGAGCGGGCAGGGCTGAGGCAGGCACTGGTGTCGCCCTTCCTGCAGTATTGGGGGCAGCAGGAGCTGGGGGCAACAAGGGAAGGAGGCACCTGGAAAAGGGGGGGGGGGGACAGGAGCTGAGGGCATCTGAGCTAGGGCACAGGAGAACGGGGAGCAAGAGCTGGGGCATACGAGGCTCCTGGAGCTGGGGCAGGGTGCAGCAGTCGCAGCTGGGGCGCAGGGAGGCAGCAGCCCCTGAGAGGAGCTGGCGGAGGGGATTGCTGCTCCTAGCCTGACTGGCAAGCAGAGAGAGGGTGCGTTCTGTATTGTTGTGCTTCACCTCTGACTATGCAATTCTGAGACACCCCTGGGGCAAGAGGCAGCAGGACCGAATTCCCCCGAAGCTCCCATCCCCTAGAGAAGCAAAGAGCCCCCAAACTACTTTCACCATTAAGAGGAAAGCGATGGAGGAGCTGAGCGCTGATGAGGTGAGTTTGGGGGGTCTTGGGGCGGGGGAAAAGGCTGGCTGCTGGGAGGGAGAAGGATAAGTTGAAGAACGGAGTCTTGGCATTAGGATGGATCCGAGGGGGTACCTGGTGCTCTTTAGGAGAGGAGGATGGGATTGAAAGGGTATTTTGAACTCTAGGGTTACACCTGGGGTACTGGGTAAAGCTATTAATTTTTCTGATTTGGAGAAGGAGGAGGGGGGACTTGTTCTGGGGATGTTCATGTAAGTCTTGCTGATCCAAAGGGAAAACTTTGATTAAGAAAAGTACAATAATGTGACTTTTCCTCTGTCAAGTGTTTGTGTGTCTTTTCACTCAACTCTCTTTGTAGCACCTCAGCATGGTTTTTCTGGCTTGTAATGATCTTGTTTGAGGGTGGAGGTTGAATTCTTTTTCTTCTGGTTGTTTGTTTGTATGTTTGTTTCTGCCAAGTCCTGTTCACTTATGGGATGACTTCTTCATTTTGGGTTAATTTTTAGGAATTTAAAAAAAAATCTCACTCTTGGGATTTTTATCTTGTTTTTGAACAAGACATTTAAAATCTCATTCAAGAGTCTTCTCTTTGTCAATACTTGAGACAGTTGAGGTGTATGTGTGGTTTCATATTTAACAGGGTTTCTTTTTTTCACAGTTGTATGAAGAACTCAGGTTAGCTCATGTTAGAACAGGTCAACCTGTTTTCTGTGGCTGGCTTCAATTCCCTTAATTTTTTCCTTCTCTCTTATTCTTCCAGTTAAAGTTGTAGGTTTGTTTCTTGTGGTGGGCAATAAGTGGGGCAAATCATTTGCAAACTGCTTCTGTTTCTTCTTTTTAAATGAAACCCGTTGTACTCTCACGATCTGCTGTTGCGTTTATATTTTAGAGAAAGATTAGATTACTTCTGAAGTTTTGCTGATCTGGATATAGGAGTTTTCCTGCTTCTAGTAACCTCCAGCTGCCCAAGTGTCCACTTCATGTACAACTTCAAACCTACATTCTCTTCCTACCCCTTCCCTTAAAAACATTTTCATAGGGAACTATATTGTAAACAATGACTGATCAGATCAGCTGCAACATCATAGTTCAGGGCATCAGATTCAGCTGGTTTACTACTAGGTTAATTGCAGACTTACTCTCTATGGTTAGGATGTAGTGGTAGTAGGGAGAAATGGCTTTTATTCTGTGCCATACTTGGTGACCAGCTTGTAGAACAAGGCGGCGGCGGCTGTTGTTGTTGTTCAGGTTTGTATTACAAAATACTGTGATATTTTTGATCATGTTGTAAGTCATGATTTAGCAGTCCTACTGTGTCGCAATAGAAGTTAGGAAAAAGGGCCTCATAGGTATGTGGCTGGGGATGATCTTCATATGTTGTGCTGGTATAGAGACTACATTTCCAATATGGCACTGGGTGGGGGATGCTAGTAATGTCGTTCCTATTATGGGGAACAGCCTATAATTTAGTAGGTATGTTAAAAAATATTACTCATGAATCTGTAATTCTTTTGATCATACTTCTCAACTGTGTCTGATTATGAAGCATTTTATGTTAGATTTTTAGACCATTTCATCCCATAGAAAACTGGTTATGTCACTGTTACTGTAAATGACTGACCTCAGAATTGCAGCATCATGGAACGGAGATTGCAGAAAACACAGTGTGTCTTCCACTAAGGATTCCACCTTCATTAAGGAAAATCTCTGGCTCTCTTAAGTAACTTCTTAAAGTCTTCCCCAAGTTTCCTAGTAGAATTTTAGCTAAAGATCTCAGCTAGCTAGTCCTTTGGGTGGTTGCTTGATTTAAGTTTTTTTTTTAGTTTTTTTTTTTTTTTTTTTTTTTTTTTTTTTTAAGGGAGTAATGCCATCAATTTTTGTGGTTAACATATACACACCCTTTTAACTGGAAAAGACCTTCTTCACAACCAAATCAATTTTATTTCCTCCAAGTTCTCCTTTTTACTGCTACTGTTTGCAGCAAGTCCTGTATCTTAGATGGCCATTATTGGAAAATATAGCTGTTTTAAAGATAACTAGATTTCCTTTGTCTCTAAATTGGATGGAGCTGAAAAGAAAACTCTTTTCAGTGGAAACTTTATATGCTGAGCATTGCCAGTGGTTGAAGGTAGTGACATGGGTTGGATATTCTTCTAATTTCAAAATATAATTTAAGTACAGTAGAACCTTGCTGATTTCTACTAATGTCTGGGAGATCCACTGCACATTACTGAATTTTGCAGATTAGTGGGTGAATAAAGAAACACAACTTTTAAAAGTGCGAGACTGAAACATTACAATATATATGTTAAGGTCTGAATTCCCTTAAAGTTAAAGGGATATGTAGAATTCATTTCAAAAGAAGAAAGATCAAGGCATTGACAAGTGTTTCTATATTTCTGTGGTATGTTTTGTAAAAGCATTGAAGTCTTCGTAAAGTGAGAGCTCACTACAGCTCAGTATTAAATCTGAGGTGTGTGGCATAGTAAAGGGAAAGCTAGCAAGGTTCTGCTGAATATTGTAAGGTCTTCCATATTCATGGAAATAGAATCTGATATTGGCACACAGAAATATAATCACAATATTTAGTAAGAGAAATGGATGGATTTGTCTGTCACAAATATGAGCGAGCCTAACAAACTAAAACTGAAAGAAATATGGCAGAATAATGGTCTTGGTGAATTATTAGTGTCTGTTATTAGTATGGAAAATATTTTGGGATATCTTTTCACCTTATGCATCCCTTTCCTCAAAATAGTTTGGGATATCTTTTCACCTTATGCATCCCTTTCCTCCTTCTGTAAAATCTCTTGCAGTTTTATTCTGAATATATTTGTTTTTTGTCTTGATTTGTGTCTACATGATGTGAAAATGTGGCTAGTCTTTAAAGAAGGATGTTAATAGACTCTGATTTAGATTCTCTCTTAAGAACTCTAACACTTTGTTCAATGAAGGCTTCGGATTTTCACCCTTTCTGACAGATTAAACTTCCATTGGAATCAATGGCCTTCCATTCACTTCAGTGAGTGTTTATTTGGAAACCATAAGGACCAATGGTCCATAATAATTTTAAAGTGACTATTATCAATGCTTGAGCCTTTATATTGCTCGTTTTTCAGGGCAAGGGCTAGCATCTGTTTGGCACAGTTCACTAATTGCATAGCAAAGTGTTCACTTATGGCAGTAAAGCTGCATGCTGTTGCAAAAAACAAGGCCTGTAGCACCTAAAGAAGATTATGTGGGAAGAGGGCCTACAAGAGTATGGAGACATGAAAGAGGAAGATGGGGCAGAAGCATCAGGAGAGTACGAGAGATGGGTCGGAAGAACAAGGCCAGAATTGAATGAATATTTTGAGTTGCAAATAAGACAAAGCTAACAATTGCATGTGAAAACAAGAACAGAAATTGGCGACGGAAAAATGTGGCTTAAAGTTGAGACAACTAGGTGACCTGTCATTTCTTAAAATGTCCTTATTTTTAAATGGGCTAAATAACCTCCATCAAGTTCTTAAATGAACAGTGCATTCAGAAGATGAAATATTTCTTAAACTTGCTTGGCATGCTGTAGCTGATATATCGTTTTATTTCCCTATGATGTATTAGGGTCTGGAGTTAATGTCAGTTCTTCTCTTGGCATCGTGCAGTTTTGAAACCGCTCTTTCATGGAAAAATAAAGGTTATTTGCTTATCTCAGCTGATCTAGTACCATTGCTCCAAAATAGATAGGAATAAAAATCACTTCAATTTTTGTGGTCAAAGGTATATGAGGATGAAAGACTAGTTGCTGTGGTTGTATTTTTATTGGTCTGTTGTATAAATAAAGTTGTGAATTTGCTATTTTTAGTGATCAAGCTATTTTTATCTTTTGTGTTGTTGAGTATCCAGCTGACAGCTTTGTAGAAGTCCATTAAGATGAAAAATGTTTCTGAAAGCTAATTTCCAGAAAGAGCCTAGATACATCTAGTGCTAAGTGAACTAATAAGAACTAGTACACCTGTTCCATTGGGCTGCTTAGATTTTTGCGTTAACCTTTTATACAATATTAACAAATTATATTATATAGGGAAGGTAGCTCTTGATGGTTCAAGGCCCCATTTAAAGAATGGCACAAAATAACTTGCCCTTTACGTACGAGATGCTGTTGAAACGGAGACCTGTTTAGTGTAGGGTTACTGTATGGTAAACAGTCATCCTTTCTTAGTAAAATGTTTCAAAATACTACCTTCTTTCTTCATTCTTTGGTAAGTACCACTTCATTCTTAAAGTGACCATTTTGAGAAAAACTGTGGGAATTTAAGCACTGTCTTAATACATTTGTGACTCTGGAGTCCGGGGCCTCGTGCTAGGCACTGCAAAAAAGTGTCAGTGCCTGCCCTAAAGAGCCTAGGGCTAGATCTTCAAAGGTATTTAGGGCCTAAAGATGCAGATGGGTGCCTGCTGGGATTTTCAAAAGTGCCTAAATGCCTTACCCCCAATAGACCTCAGCTAAATGGTGACGGGAAGCTTTCTGGAAAGAAATTGTTCATGTTACATGTAGTAATAGTGCCCTCTTTGTTGCAAGTAATAATTGTGACTGTTCTCAGTAGAACTTCTGAGTTAACTGTTGGTTTGGTCTGTCACTTTGTGTAGGTGGGGGGGGATATGAAGTGACACAAGAGTGCAATCAGATCTTGATTATCCTCTTGAAACTGGGGGATGAGGGGAAATAATGGATAACGGAGTGGGATTTCCTGTGCAATTAATACATGTTGTGCAAGACATGACCTTGTTTTGGATAATCAAGGTTTAACTGCATTTGAGAACAAATTGGTAAACGTGCTGATCCAGTGTTACTGTTTCAGCATCTGTGCCTTTTCCTCTCCTCTCTCCTATTATTCTCTCCCACTTGATCCCAAATTTGTTGGCCTGCTGTGAAGATAAAAGCTAGCGAGGCAGAAAATGTGCTTGAATAATGTGGAAAAGTGTGACATCAAACTTGTTGTCTTACTCAGTGACACTTGAATGATTTTTCTTTTATATGTTTGCTGCCTTCCCTTTCTCCTTGTTTTCCTCCTCTTAATTCCTTTCCTCCCAGTCACACCACTGACTGAATCACTGTGTTTCTCCTTCCCATTTCCCATCCACCTCTGTGTTTTTCCATCCTGCATACCACTTCTTTATTTGAAAAGCATTCTGTAAATATATGAATTGAATGATGGGGAAACAGATTATTTTTAAGACCTAATGCAGCTTCCAATTAGATTATAAATTCAGCAATTTTGTTTTACTAATTATCCTCCTTGGCACAACTTCTGTTTGTGAGCAAGGCACACTTAATTTGGTCATATTTTTGTCTGGCTCTAACAGTGTTGGTACGGGTGGACTTGGCAAATGGAAAAACAAAAGTGAGGTTGACATTTCCTCAGCTATACATCAGAGTGTCAGGGGATGACTTTTCATTTTTCAGATAACATTAGCTGAATTGTGTGACATTTCATCAACACTCTACTTATCTGTGACTTTTCAATCATTTTTTCATGTTTTCTGCTAGAAATTATTTTGAATGGATTGGTTAGCCTTCAAATCCATCATACCTGGCTAATAAAGATTGTTTTTGTTTCTTCCACTTCCATTAATTTGAATGAGAGTTTGTAATGACAGGTAGACTTTATGTATTTCCTTTTGCTTATTTCCCTTGTCTTGCTATAACTCTTGATATTAGCAGGGCAACAGCAACAACACTCTGTAGGATTTATAGTATTAGAACTGATCTAGTTGGTTTACGCTGCATAAAGAACTGTTAGTGCATGGTGGTATGACAGGCCTAGAGTTGTCCACCTTGCAACACTTTTTGCCTGTTCACTTAAAAAAAAAAAAGAAAAAAGTTCTGTGTTGAGGAACAATGCTTTAATCTAGGTCAAAACTGACATTTGAAGGTTTTGACCTATATTAAATCAGTGCTCCTGAACACTGATGTAGATTTGTGTGTCCACAAAAGCAAGGGGAAAATGTTATAATACAGACAACCCTAAAGGTTCCAGAGCTCTGAAGAAGAGCTCTATGGAACATGAAAGCTTGTCTTGTTCAACAGAAGTTGGGCCAAAAAAAGATGATACCACACCCACCTTGTGTCTCTGAGTACTATTGTCATTGCTCAGCTAATGTTGATGGCTGCTGCAAAACATGAGAAACAGGCAAAAAGGGAGATGTAAATTCTAAGTGTTACAAATACACACTATAACATGGGCATCTCAGATTGTTTTTTATTGTAGTGTAGAGTAGGGCCTCGTGGATGCCACTTACACTACAGTCAAAAATCTGCTATTGACAACTGTGTTTAAACATGGTCATTTGCTAGCATGGCTTTCCTGACCTGTTGGGATAGGATTTTTTTCCCCCAGGGAGACATGCTAGACAAATTGTAAATATCCTGAGATAGAACTTCTTTGTGTTGGCCTTATAACACTGTTTAAAACCCATTTTAATGCTGTTTATGCCCATCTCATCTCCAAAATGTACCATGTTTAAGTATTGGGGCACAAGATCAGAGCTATATTAGGATGTCTTAAGATGGTTATGACATTGTCTGGGCCAATCGGCATAGGCAAGACCAAGTCACATTAAAATCTACTATGTTTAAGTGTCCTTCTTAAACACTCTCTAGTAATCCAGTCACATTAAAATGTGACTGGATTACTAGAGTGTGTTTAAGAAGGACACTTAAACATAGTAGATTTTATGGAATAGATTGGGCCTTAAATTTGGCTGTAGCTAAGCCATTGTACCAACCACTGGTCAAGCAAACTGTACTAGCAATAATTATGTTTAAACAGAATTGTTACTAGTATAGCGTCAACAGTAGTATGAATGAGACTTAGTGTTGCTGCTTCAGAGTGGATTTGCAGGTAAGAGAAGGGGGGAAAAAAAGGATGGAAATCCAAAGTGCTTTCTTATAGTAGGGAGATTGAGAATAACCTTTCAGTAGTGCAAGTACAAAAATTATGATGCACATACATTCCAGTTAAACAATCCTGCCATGCATTGCTCCCATATTTATCTGTGGTGTCTTGAAGACCCTTTGGATAAATGGGTTAATACAATAATTCTCTTTTCTTACTGTTCCACAGTGTGACTGAGAATTGGCTTCTTGTGTCCAATAATCTTCTTTTCTTCTGAATGGCTAAGCCAATTTTTATAATATGCTATAGAGGCGATCCTGGCATTTGAAACTATAGTAAAGAACAGAATTATCAGACACATAGATGAACACAGTATGTTGGGGAAGAGTCTCACTACATTTGTAAAGGGGAATCATGGATCAACAAGCATGTGGTCAAGGGTGATCTCTTGGATAGAGTGAATTTGGACTTTCAGGAAGCCTTTGACAAGATCTCACACCAAAAGCACTTAAGCAAAGTAAGCAGCCATGGGATAAGAGGGGGAAGATCCTCTCATGGATCAGTAACTGGTTAAAAGGTAGGAAACAAAGGGTAGGAATAAATTGTTCAGTTTCCACAGTGGAGACAGGTAAATAGCAGGGTCCCCCAAGGATCTGTACTGGGACCAGTGTTGTTCAACATATTCATAAATGATCTGGAAAAGAGGGTAAACTGTGAAGTGGCAAAGTTTGCAGATGATACAAAATTACTAAAGATAGTTAAGTCCAGAGCTGACTGTGGGTATGTCTACACAGCAAAGAAGAACCTACAGCTGGCCTGTGCCAGCTGACTCGGGCTCACGGGGCTCCGGCTGCGGGGAAGTTTCACTGCTGTGTAGATTTCTGGGCTCAGGCTGGAGCCCAGGTTCTGAGACCTTCCCACCTCACAGGGTCCTAGAGCCCAGGTTTTTCTTTCTTTAGACATACCCTGTGAAGAGTTACAAAAGGATTTCACAAAACTGGATGACTGGGCAATAAAATGGCAGATGAAATTCAGTGTTGTGTAATACACATTGGAAAACATAATCCCAACAATACGTACAAAATGATGGGGTCTAAATTAGCTGTAAACACTCAAGAAAGAGATTGTGGCATCATCGCGGCTAGTTCCATGAAAACATCTGCTCAATGTGCAGCAGCAGTCAAAAGCTAACAATGCTAAGAACCATGAGGAAAGGAATAGGAATATTTTCTGTCTTATTATCTATCTCCTTGTGACATCTGTGGTGATGACTCTAGCTCTATACCACCCGCAGCCCATTTGCAGACACACAGACACGCGCAAAAATTATATATATATTTTTAATGCAGATATGGAGATTTAGGCCTTTGTCCTGCAGACACTCAAACAGAACATTACACATGTGAGTATCCCCATTGTAGTTTACAGGGCTGCTTGTGTGTCAAGTTCAGCACTTGCATACGTTTTTTTTGGGACTGGAATCTTAGTCATTTTTTTTTTTCCTTGTAGAGGAATTAGTTTACAATAACAACATCCAGTCACTGACACAGTGTGAAAGAAAACCCTAGGGGTACTTTTCTCTCACATTAATTGTTTTCTATTTTATATAGTATAAATAGCATGATGTAGGTCAGAGGTCAGCAACCTTCGGCACACGGCCTATCAGGGTAATCTGCTGGCGGGCCGCAAGACATTTTGTTTACGTTGACCGCCCCCTGCAGCTCCCAGTGGCTGCGGTTTGCCGTTGGGAGCAGTGGGGGGCAGTGCCTGCGGATGATCAACGTCTCGTGGCCCGCCAGCGGATTACCCTGATGGGCCGCGTATCGAAGGTTGCCGACCCCAGATATAGGTTAAGAGTAGAAGATACTCTGAGTTACAGCTGATTTACAAGGTGTATATTTAGGGATCACTTGAACCACTACCAAAATATGGCTACCTCTTGGGTGAAATGTAGTAACTGCCTAATGGTTGGAGCAATGTTACACTACAGAAAATTTTCATGTAAGTGGGTATATAGGATATAAAATCTTCAGCTTTAATCACTGCAAATCAGATTTGGGGGAAAATGTGAGTTTTATTTCTTAAATATTTTTCTGTAGAGAGCCCAGTAAGAACAGTTTTTAGCTGCATGAGTGGATTCTGTTTTGTCTTGCTGTAATAGAAACACCCCAACTTCACTTAGTAAAGAGTAGGATTAAGATATTCTATTCAAAGCCCTTTTTGTTTAAAAAAACAAAAACAAAAAACCCAAGGGTTTATTTTCTTCCACCTTCTGTATTCATGGGTGACATCAGAGTCAAGGAAGAGATGCTGCTCCAGAAGCTATGTTTTCCCAGAGTTTTTCAAGTCTAGTTTAATTTGATCTGTTCATCTTCTTTCTCTATTGAGGAAGGTTTGGCAGGCCATTAAATGACTGTTGTAACATGGTATAAGTCACTTGACACACATCTTTTCTTGCACTCTTTCACATGCTTGGCAACTCTTGGGTATTATGGGCAAAAGTGAGAAATGGTGCAGTTGATTGAACACTGATTTAGTGCTAGAGAAGTGGTTCTTGGTAATATTTAACTTTCTGAGTTTTTCATTACTTTTTTTTAGTTTTCTGGTTCTAAAAATTGTGTAGATATTATTTTCCCTCTGTCTGTCTATTCCCTATGTATCAAGCCAATCTGCTTGTGGTGGTACTAAATTTTAGAAAATTATAAAGAACACTAGCAACCTGTCACATGTTGCAAGCAAACACACTTCTTTACTTGTGTTATTAATAACACATTAAGGGATAGAATTTTAAAAATCCAATTAACCTGTCAGTTTATGCTCATTTACTGCTCCTAGACTCAGGATGTTAGTCTCTTCATTTACTTTCTGTATTTCTGTTTGGCTGAAAAATGTCACTTATAGAGTCTTCATGTTTGGGTTTCAAACACTGTAGGGTAATGATCTTTTGATTAAAGATAACTATTTTCACTAGAAATTTTTTTTAAATACAAATATTTCTGTTGGTCTTAGATGTTATGAAATTTGGGCAATATTTATGTTGATAAGGTCCCTTTAACAGAAGAACATAGTTTATTCCATCAAATGCTAAAATAGAGGAAGGGAATTGTTGTGTGTTCACATTGCTATTCAATAGAAAGTGAAACCTGTCTTAAATGACTACTCAAGGGACTAACACAAATTAGATTGGCCAGTAGAGATGGTATTCAGAGATATTAAAAATGTACTGGAAACTCTAGAGGTATTTTAAAATGGTCACATAAGACATGGGGATTGGTCACATGACATAGGGGAATTGCTTATTGGAGGTGATCTTTAATGCAGGTTTCCCTTTATATCAAGGGTCATACATTATATTATTGTTTTTGGTGATGCCTTTTGGCAGAGGTTGATATGCATACTGCTTGGAAGGACCATTGGTGCAATGTTTGTGAAATTCTGTGTGTGTGTGTGTACTTTATCTACTTTTTATTTCCTTTGTACAGATCCGTCGAAGGCGCCTTGCTCGGCTTGCAGGTGGACCATCTTCCCAGCCCAGCACCCCCCTTACCTCTCCACAAAGAGAGAACCCACCTGGACCACCTGTAGTAGTGCCAGCCCCAGGTCCATCCCACAATTTTGGCCTGAATGTCCATAGTATGACCCCAGCTACCTCTCCAATTGGCGCATCAGGTAGGCTGCAACTTAATCATTGAAGAATGATTTGGTGGTGGTGGTTGTGGTTATTCTATTGAAGATTTTAAACCTAGGATATGAGTGCTACAGGTTATTTCTGGTATAATTTGAAAGGAGTTGAGGAAATGGACACTTTTTGATGTTGCATATATTTAATTATTTTCTGGTAAACTATATACAGTTGTTTAGGTGAATGCATTAACATATTTTAAATTACATTAATTTTCTGTTGGCAACTAGTAAAGGAGAGAACTCTTCTATATAATTTTTTTTTTTTTTTGGAGGGAGTTTTTACGGAGGGAGAATTACAAATGCTTCTAAAACAAAGTTTACTCAGAGTTAAAACATGGTGTAGAGTGAAGTATATAATTACATCTTCTGAGTATTCTGAACAAGAAACAGGATTTTTTTCCCATCTGCCTTTTAGATATCTAAGATTTTAAATAACTTTTTTTTATTGATTTGGTTTCTAGCTGGACTTCAACATTCAGTCCCAAAGTCCAGTTTTGTTTCAGATCTTGCATCACTAGTGTTTGGTGCATTTGAATTATGTATGTGGTGTCTCTATGTATTGTTTATAGGAGCAAAGTGTGTGAAGTAAATAAAGAAAGGGAAAAACAGTCTTCTAACACTTCTGGAGGGTAAAAGTAGAATCACCTTCAGTTACTACTCTTGTGAATCTAGGAGTAAGAAGGCTTGGAAAATGTCTGAGCCAGACTAATTTCTTGCGCTTTTTTTTTTAAATGAGCAGGTGAGAATGGGAAGAGGGATGTTCTTTTGTTGAGACAGAGTTAATTATGCAATATTTACATATAATCTGGGTTTTGATCTAAACTTGGCACACTTGCCAAATATAAACTTCATCTGTAATAACAAATTATATTTCATGTTTATAGTTTTATGAAATTAGAGGCACTGAACTGAGTTTATTTTTTTTTAATTTTCAGTATTTCAAAGGTAGTGATTTTGCTGTTTTTTAGCAAACTACTACTGAAAGATCAGGGAGATGTTTAATAGTAGGGGGTAATGAAACATTTTTCTATGCCTGTGCAGATCAAACTAGCTCATAACTTATTTGCATTGTGAGCCTTTGTCTAATGCGTTGGGTTTATGGTTATGTCCTTTGGAACATGCATTCAGTAAAGTCAACCTAGAAGGCTGGAAACCTCCTCCTTTTATTACATACAGTCCTGTAGGACTGATTAGAACTCTGACTCCTTGTTATAGTGTTGACTCGTCATAATGGATTGTTTTTTACCTGTTCTTTCTACCTCCCATTTCTCTGCATTTCAGTCATGACAGAGAGTCATTATTAAAAGCATTTCCAGAGAAAAGCTAATTGCAGTTACAATTTAACACAGTACACTGGCCTTGTGATTAAAAAAAAGATACAGAAGCAAAGGTGATTTAAAAAAAAAAAACCCAAAAAACCACTTGTTAGCCCTGTAAGTAACTCAGTAGGTATGGTGCAGAGTCCATGTAGTTTGTGTGATGGTTCTTGGGATACCCAGGAGGACTGAGAGTCACCTTATTACCCCCTTCTTCTAGCAAGAGAGAGACTTGCTGGTGTTTAACTGGGTATTGGCTCTTTGACATGACCAGCCTGCTGTTAGCCAGCCAAACAATCTACTCTGGGCTATTCCAGCCCTTGCTTTGCCTTGCAGGTTAACAGATATAACCCAGTCCCTGAGTTCTTTTGAAGTGTTTCCCTGTAGTGTCCAGTACTTTATTCACTGAATGCTCACAGAAATACCAGGTCTGTGGTCCCCAAAGGAGAGGTGTACACAACAGCTTGCCTGATTCAACTCAGGATCAGCACTTAGCTTCACACCACAGCGCTGAGATGTAGTTAAAGTGAAAACAATATGTTTATTATCAAAGATTCAAGAGACTGTGAGTAAGGATAATGGAAACAAAGGGGTTACATATCAAATCAAATCATAATAATCTTCCTAGAGACTAATCTTAATTTACCAAGCTAACCTCCTGTCTAAAGAGTTCTTATGTCACCCGAAGTCTTTTGCAGTGTCTTCCACCAAGGTAGGCAGAGATCCCATTTTCATGAATGTAAATGCGCTGTCCTTTTATTTCCTAGGTGAAGAATAAAGGTACACCTACTTTCTAGATATCTGTCTTGCTTTCTCTTTGTATCTCACAAAGTTCATTTTCTGTACCCAGAGTCAGGATCACTAGCCATAGCTTGTTCTCAGTGTGCTGCCTCCTTGTTGATTTCACACACGCTCCCCCTCCCTCCCCTTAACTTTCTGTGTAAATGATTCCCCATTGTGTTAGCTTACAATGCTTAATTTGTATGCCAGAGAGACAGGTGAATAAATATCTCTTGTCTGCCTTTGTATCAAGGCAGAGTTACAGACTTTTAAAACATATTTTCAGTATACATACATAACTCCTTACATAGTATCTGGACCTAGATTTCTCAATTATGTGACCCTGGCTTTCATTTAAGAACTCACATGACATTATTTGGTGAACCAGAATATACATACCAGAATCAGGATATTCTTGTAACCCTCTTACCACTTGGCATTGAGAGATTCATGGGTCACAGTTTGTTTACCTGGAGAGGTCAGTCTGGCAAATTTATTAGACACCCATACCCTAGGGATGCATGAGCTGTTGGTTTGTCATAGGCAGAAGCATAACATCGCTAGTTAAAATAGTGTCCAATTTCCATAGTACTGATTACTGAAACAATGTTCAATTTTTTTTTTCAGACCAGAATGCGGGGGTTAGATAAACTAGAAAATTGGTGGTGGTTAGTGAAAGTGGTGTTGTTCAATGCTGAGCATCCATTGTACGCACTTCACATCAGCAAAGATTCATTTAAAGCTCTACAGTTTGCAGGAATCCCGTAGCAGTGCTACACTAAAATGACTGCAGATGATTTTAATTCATTTAGATATGAAGAGAGCAGCTCCAGCAAAATAATGTCCTTGTAAGCGTCCCTTTGCGCGAGGAGTTGCATACAATGGCGAGGTCAGAGCACAGGATCCATTTAGTGGAAAAGACTCTTATTACTTTGTCCCTATTTGGGAAGCATATTTAGAGACTCTGGAAATAATAAATAAAATAAAGGAGTGAGACATATACAACGTATGTGTTCAGTGCACATCAATATGTATTTACAGTGTTTCCATTTGCATTCTTTTATTTTAAAAAGAGACTGAGTTTTGAAGGTCAAATGTTTCATGGAGTACTTGTTCCAGCACAATGCAGGTGTGGGGTGTTGTGCAAATTATCTCAAGATAGAAAGTGATAGGTAGGACACAGTCTAGGGGACCCTGATCCCATATTGAGTATTGCAGTGTGCAGGGCCGGCTTTAGGGTGATTCAGCCGATTCCCTGGAATCATGCCCCGTGCCCCTAAGAGGGCCCCGCAACGTCCCAAAGGAGCTACCGCCGAAGTCTCGCCGCTGTCTTCAGCGGCAGCTCGATCGCTGCCGTGGAAGGACCCTCCACCAATTGAGCTGCCGCCGAAGTCCCGGCACTGTCGTCGTCGGCAGCTCAATTGTTGCTGCTGTCTTCGGCGGCCTTTCGGCAGAAGGAGGACCGAAGACAGTGGCGGGACTGCGGCAGCAGCTCCTTCGAATCGAGCCCCGCGGTGCCTAAAGCCGGCCCTGGCAGTGTGGCCACCAAGGTGCTTTTGTCTAATAGCAGGAGCAAGGCCCTGGGAGGCATGTAGAGCTTTGTACCTCATGCGCATGATGGAGGATCGTGCTTATCACCTCCATTTTCTGCTCACACGTCTACTTTCTCTCCCCCTGCATTGTCTGTAGATAATGGAGTAGGTGCACTGGCACCATTGGGTCTTGTCTACATTAAGGACATTTGCACTGAAGTCACTAAATGGCTGTTGTTTGCACAGGCACTGGACTGAAACAAAGTAGGGGTTACACCAGGACACCTTAAACCAGTCACGTAGTAACGTAAACTGCACTAATGTAAGGCTTGCTTTAAACTCGTGTAGCACATTTACATAAAGCATTAGCACTGGAGTAACTACATCAATCTCCTTAATGTAAATGAGGCCTCATGCTTGCTTCTACTCAGTGTTGAGGGGTATGCCTGACGTTTATGCTTCCTTGAGCTTGCCTCTAGCCATCATTTGTGCTGGATTGCAACAGATTTGTGCATTTTGCAAGGACTTGCAGGATCAAGGCTGTAGCATGCATTTCATAATCTATCTACTTTCAGTGGGATTTATTTTTTCTCATCCATAAAGTTGAATAATTTGTGAATATCTAATATTGACCAATGGGCATTTCAGCAAAATCTAACTTGTCTTACAGGATCCCAGATCCCATTTTTCCTCCTCATTTTTAGAGAATGCTTAATTGGCTGAGAATGCTGTTAGAAATGACATGCTAATTGTCAGCTTCAGCCCTATCTAGATTGTTAACCCACATTTACCACATTCCTTTGTTTTTGTTCACAACTGTTAAACTTACCATGTAAATTGTGGCAGGTGTGAGTTGCATATTCCTTCTGTGTTTTCATACCACTCAACAGAGCACACTTGTCTCTTCAGCCACAGAACTGGGATGTTTTGTTAATCTTAGTTTAACTGTATTTCTGCTGTACATGCTAATTAATAATACTTTGCATGTCTATTATGCCAGTCATCTAATGATCTCAGAATACATTTCAGACACACAACCTGTCTGAGGAAGTTAAGTACACCTCTACCCCGATATAACACGACCCGATATAACACGAATTCGGATATAACGCGGTAAAACAGTGCTCCGGTGGGGCGGGGCTGCACTCTCCAGTGGATCAAAGCAAGTTCGATATAATGCGGTTTCACCTATAACACAGTAAGATTTTTTGGCTCCTGAGGACAGCGTTACAGCGAGGTAGAGGTGTATTCTATTTGTTTGCATTTTGCACACAGAGAAGTGGAGTCAGGAATAGTCTTGGCTTCTGGTGCTATGCTCTGGCCACTGGGCTGCATTCCTACCCCATTTAAATCAGAGGTTAAAGACTCGTACCCTATTCCTTGAGATAGAGGTTTGCTTTTTCCCCTTCTCAAGAGAGCGTGGTTATCACCCCCTCTTCTATGAACTCTTCTTTTCTTTAAGGCCCCATTTCGAGGCCACAATCCTCTGGCTAAGCAGGGTTTGGACACACTGCCTGATCAGGCTTGGCAGGTTATGGTTTGACAATCGTACTCATTAAAACAAAGTGCTTGTTCTGTTCCTTCTTAGCTTGTCTTATTTTAGTTTGTAATTTTAAAATTATTAGTTTGCATTGGGATTACCCTGTAAGTGGATGGAATCCAAAATGGTGGTTGATCCTACAGAACAGTGGATATTCCAGCTGCACCTTGCTGCATGAATCTGCCATACTTTTCGGAAGAGAGCAGTTAGAGCTCTAATATTTGCCTCCTGCAAATCTGAACCTACTGGTACTTCTGTTAATACCTAGCATTTACATGGCACTTTAAATCTTCAAAAAGCTGCACAGACCTTAACTAATTAACATTGAGAAGGTATGATTACATTACATGTGGCTTTTAGCATATACAGTGGAATAAAAGAAATGCACAAAAATATAGGGACTATACAATTCTTCCCACACACAGATTTTGCCCAAAAGCTTCTTCTTCCCTCCTGAAATGGGGAGGATTGGCTGGGTTCACTCTAATTATTTCTCTACTTTTTTTTTTTTTTTTATATTAACAGAAGAGTTGATTACCACTGATAACTAGATGCCTTTCAAGCCACCTAACCTGGGGAATTGGGAGACTGACAGTTTAGCAGTAAGAGCAAATAAACATCCCCACTAGCTTCCATAAATAAATTAGAAGATTTAAAAAACTGAGCTCTGCAATATGCATTTCAAATGCGGAACTTAATCATCTGAAGAAAGTGTCTCAAAATTCCAGCTATACATTAACATTAGGAAATCTATTTTTAATGTAGAAGATGGCTTTGAGAGTAACCAGTTGGTAAACTTAACTGTCAGCTGGTGTCTCTTCATTTGCCCCTAGCATGGCAAAGCTTTAAGGAGTGCATACTAATTTAGTGTTGCTCCATCCCCATCAAGTTACTGGGCCATCATTGCACTTTGTCAATAGTTCAGTTCTTTTTGGAAGCTAAATCTGTACTTGTTATCAGAAGTGTTCTGAGAACTAAGGCTGCAGAAAACCCATAGAAAAAAAGCTAACACACATTTTGAAGGGGTGTTATGGAGACATAACCAACTCGGTGACCCTTTTCAGAATATGCCCTATTTTTGGCTACCTGTTTCAATGTATAGATTTACTGTGCATATCGGAATCATGTTAAGATACAATAGTACTCCCTCAAATTCTGATGGATGGGACCATGCTGTATTATAACATGATTCCCCCAACGCAGTACTTTTTGTGTGTGTAGTGTGGAGCTAATTTATTGACACCCTCTCTGCATTGCAGCTGAAACTTTTCTAACAATAACCATATGGTTGTTTCTAGTGTAGGTCCCTGACCAAGTTGAATAGGGATTTTTTTATGACAATTTAGCCAAATTATGCCACAGTGCATACTGTCTCCCATACCATGTTTATAACATGGATTTAAAAATACAAAACCCCTTTTCCATATTGGACAAAGAAACTGCTAGAAACAAGGATGTCTGACAACTTCTCGCTTAAACTAGTTTTACACCAGTGTAACTCCTTGAAGTCAATGGAATTACTCCAGATATACACTCATATGTAGAAAGAGAATCTGGCCCAACCCCATTTAAATAGCTATTGCTAACATGATTTGTTATAAAGTGTGGACACAACCAGAAGTTTGTTTTTTAAAGTGTTGAGAAGGTGTTTTACTTAATTTATTCTTCATTTTGACCAAATGAAGCAAAATGTTTTTTTCCAAATTATATTCTTCTGCAGACTGGCCTTACTTTTGCTGTTCAGATTTCCTCATGAGGTTGAAATTTGTGTCAAGGCTTTGAAATATTTTGTGAAGAAACTGCTAAAACAAACCACTTGCAGAAAAAATGGCATAATCCTGGATCTGTTCTACTTCACTATCCACATTGTTAACTTGAAAATGTGCTACTGCCATAAGAATGGGAGAAGCTACTGCAGAGTAGTAATGCTGGAACAGACCCAGTGCTAGAATTTAAAAATAGATTATCAATCTGGTTTTACACTTTTTACCTGAAACCTAATACTAATCGGGGAATATCTTGTAAATAACAGATGGAAAACCCTACAGGAGTGGAATTCACTGCTGCTTTTATATTAAACAAGCAGGCTAATAATACCTTTTTCTTTGCTTGGTCTTCAAAGAGCCCAGTTATCAGCATACAAGTATAATACCTCAGAACTGCTACAGTAACAGTTTGTAATTTAATAATTTATTACTAGGCAAGACTTAACCTAACATCCCTCTCCCTGACCCAGTATCACCAGGCAGAAATTTTAGGAGTGTGCTGCACTTCAGCACTAACCTCTATATGGATGTCAGTAGCGCTCAGTCTGCTTTCAGTAGTTTGAATCTAAGGTTTATTCTGCATTAATATGAATTTTGTATGTGTATTTCTCCCTACACCCTTGAATGCTGGTGTGCGTGCCTTCACATCAGAGAGAACCTGGCTGATTGGCACCCAGGTTAGCGTAGCCATGTTGCATAGCTGCACTTCAATTATTTTATCCTCACTGGTGCTGCGCTCATCTGTCTGCATATCTAGGATACCTGGGGCATATCCCGTGGTTCTTTGTGCGTTAGTAAGTTGAGCCACACTGGTTCTTTCCCACTGAATTGTGGGAGAACTTGTTTGCCCTTCTTGGCACATGGAGGGAATCATGGGAAAAGGGTCAGCATTTGAATGGTCTTAGCCTGCATCCTCACTGCAAAGTGGGCAGGATACTACCCAAGTGAAAGCCTCACTTGGGGTTTAGACTATACTCCATGACTGGCCAGCTAGCGTGGTTGAAAGCACCACTGAACTCGGGTCGGAGGTTTTAGTGTGTGGAGAACCAGCTTATGGGCAACACTCAGGTCACAGCCGAGGTTAACTCTGCAATGAAGACTATAACTTTTGTGTTCATCTGAAGATAGATAAACAGACGGGGTTGGGATGACCTGGCAGTCTTTTGACAGCATATATCACTATCTTACACATGACCAGAGTTTGATAGTGAGCTTAGTTCCTTGCTTGGGAAGGTGGACTGGGTTTGCACTGGTGGGACCCAGACGTGGATGTACCAACCTGCCTCAGAGAGGAGAGTTTGGTCACTGCAGACAGGAGGTCTGGCGTGGGAAATTCCTTTTTTCTTCCGGTCCAACCCACAAAAGCAAAAATGGATTTGCATATAAACTGCTTTTGGTGCAAACTATTAGCTTGTGTGTGCGCATCTGTGAGGGTGATCTGTCCACATGAAGGATGGGGGTCAGACGGATGGAGACAGTGATACCTATACATATCTAATAATATATCTATAAACGACTCCATGAACTTTAAAACTTGGCAACAATTTGCTGTGAGGCACATCTTCTGATTTGGTCAGTCACTTTCTACAGCATGAGGCTTGTTGTTGTTTTGTCTATTAACAGCATATACATTATTTATTTGCTTTAGGATTAATTTTTAAAAACTGGCTGACCTCACAAAGCTGTAGGGAAATTGCATCAAAGCCCCAGTATGGATTACCTTGCTCTCACATTGATCACTTCAGGCATTTGCATTCAGTGCAATTTTTTGGAGGGAGAGGGGTGGGAGAAGGGTGTTATTGAGCTGGATAAGTGTATTTGACATATCCACATTTTTTACCTGAGCATATTGGAAAAGAAGGAAAAATTCGTGTAGTCCTCTTTTTGAGCTCTGGTGTAAATCACTGCCAACATGTAAATCTTGCTGCTCTGTAAACCTTGGTACAGTAATGCATTACCTGGAATCCTTAATAGCTGGATTGAGAAATGATTGCAAAAAACTACATGGACCTCACTGGATAATTATGTGGTGGCTTCCTATCTCTGCAGCACTAATCTGGTTGTTGCTTTTCTTTAGGAGTAGCCCACCGAAGCCAGAGCAGTGAAGGAGTGAGTTCGCTCAGCAGTTCCCCGTCTAACAGCCTTGAAACACAATCTCAGTCTCTCTCCCGGTCCCAGAGCATGGATATTGATAGTGTCTCCTGTGAGAAAAGGTAAAGAACGCTGCTTATACTACCAGACAGGTACTGCACTACAGGCCATGTAAATATGTACAAAGAAAATACACTCTTTATCTTCCACTCCCAACCATGTTAAAGGTCAAGGTTAAAATGTTGTATTATTTCCTACAATGTATATTTTTTCTTTGCCTGCTTAAGAAATTCAGTGTCATATTTCCTGTGTTTAAAGCAAACATAATATGAGAGGCAGACCCAAAAGACCCATTTATTGGCTAGTAACTTTTAATTGCCACATTTATGGATCTGGCTATTCCCATGCCTCCGTCCTATTTCCTGAGCAGTTTCTATTTAAGAGAACACTCCTTCAGTCAGCATCTTCATAAAGAACTGTCTTTGGGTTTCCAGCAGTTAATGGGCTCTTCTGTTCTTTCCTCTTACAGTATGTCCCAGGTGGATGTAGATTCAGGAATAGAGAACATGGAGGTCGATGAGAGTGATCGCAGAGAGAAAAGGAGCCTGACTGATAAGGTTGGCTAGTCCCAGAGTCTCTTTCATTTCAGGCCAGATGTAGAAACTCTGTATTGTGACATTTTAGCTCTTGCATTTTATAAGCGAGTTTACTTGGATTATTAAACTTAATGTTTAAATTTAAAGCATGGCTGTTCTATTGTTTAGTGTAATGCATGCTACTGTTTCATAAAGTATTAGATTTGTTTTACAAAGACTTTGGCTTAGACTCAGTCTACTGCCTTTTACTTGTATTAGTGAGGCAAATGGACTAATAGATGAGCATTATGGTACTGGCTTTGTTCTCAATTTTTCCATGCAGATGTCTTGCTTTCCCTTTTACCTCTAGAAGTTTTAAATCAGACTTGGAGAAATGTTCCTAATCAGAATCAATCTTTGGTAGGCCCCCCAAAGGATGTGGAACAATAGTCAGATTGGTGGAAGAGCAATATACAGTATTTCTCCTAATCTGTCTTCCATTGGATCACTCACCTTTATGCCACATAGATGTTTTTGAGGGGAAATACCCAGCCTTCAGGCTTCATCTGACTACACTCCCTTCCTCAAATTCCCTGGTCAAACCTAAAACAGACAGAACTCATGAGATAATGAACTTTTGTAGCAAGCAACTGGATGGTCTCAGTGTTTTCTGCACAATAGCTTCAGCAATCCAGTTGATGGAAAAATGCTCTCAAGAGACCTAGGGAGGGATATTCTACCTTGCAATAAAATTAGTTTAATCCTCGAAATCTGATTTTTCTGCAATTAGATCAAAGCAAACACTTGTTACGGGAAATAACGGATATAATTTTGAAGACCATGTTCTTCTTTGTAAAGCGCTTTCATATCTCCTAATGAAAAGCACTATATGAGTTAGGTATTATTATTATTTATTTATTACAAAAGAGAGAAAGAAGAGCAGCTAGCTCTCCCACCCATCTAGACAAGGGATGGGACCCTGAAGAGCAGAACAGGGTGGAACCAGACCCAAAGCTCAGATTCACTCCAAAGTTATCACTTGACTCTGGGTCCAATGCTAGAAATGCGGCCTTAATGTGGGTGTGGAGAGGCTTCCACCACCATTTTTGTAGTGCTCCTTCTAAGCCTTTGTTTACCTCTGCACTTTCAGTAATAAGCTCAGTTGGTGAAAGTCTGGCTTTGAGCCTGTTGCAATAACCCTGAAGCAGAACTTATTTTTCTGAGCAGTCGCTGGTTGCAAGCCAGGCAGTCAGACCGCTTCCATTGTGCTGCTGTGAAATAAGTAGTTTCAAATCAAGGGTGGCTTGAATGGGGGGGGCTCAGTGGAGAGCACGAAGAAGCTTTGCAAACTTGGCTTGATTCCTCTTTAGCCTTCTGACTACTCTGAGTGAATGAATTGGAAAGGAGGCACCCCAAACCCAATTTATAAGTAGGAAATTTCCTTCCCTTCCTTCTGCATGGAAAATGTGGGCATTATTTTAGAATAACTTTGATATTTTGATAATGTCAGTATTGAAGCCTTTTTGTTTGCATGAAAAGGAAATAGAAGAGTTTGGGGTTTAGTTCTTGTGTTGTGTGAAATAGAAATAGTACCAGTTTAATTGTACATGCCTTACGGTTGTTAATTGAATACACACTAAGTTATCATATCCTGCCCAGGCTTCTAGGTTATTTGAGGTCCGTAATCCTGTGTATTGTTTATTGGCAGCAGAGGAGGGATGGAAAAATGGGAAACAATAGTGGTAGATAACTTTTGTGGGAGTGGTAAGGAAACTGAGGCAATCTTTGCTGGATCTTGAGTGCTAACCTGTCAGATTTTTTTTTTTCATTTTTTTTCTAGTTTGAATTTTCTCCCTCCCCTGCCAACCTTCTTTTTTTTAAAGAGAGCAACTTCTTCAGAAGATACTGACTTATCCTGATACTTTTTAAAAAGCTCAATATCAGCTGAATACCTGATGTGTTCTAGCTGATAACTATCCCATACTCTTCCAGGAGAATGGGCTTTGATCCAACAGGCATTTTCCATCTCTTAACTGGTATGGCTTAAAATCGCATTTGCTGGGGTTTTGTCATTGTGATGTGATCTGGCCCTTTTACTTTGTGTAACTGACAACTTTAGCATGTATTGGAAACTGATGTATGGTAAAATGAGAACAAAGGTATATGGGTTCAAGCTATTCCAATGCAGACCACCTCAGGTGAATTGTATTGCTTAAGTCAGTAGCTGCAGTTGTTGCCATTAAAAAGTCAGCATTTGCCGACAAGAAGGAAAGAGAATAGAAAAGATGGCAACAAGTGTGTTGGGTTGTGGTGTGATGGAATAAGGAAAAGTGGGATGAGGACAGTCCAGTCACCAATCCAGTGACCAGTGTGTCCCAACAAAAGGTGTTTGGGAACTGGTGGAACGTGCCCTACATCATAGAGCTCCAAGTGCAGGGTTCTTGCTGGGAAGTGCTAGAGGAAAAAAAGAAGAAATAATTTTAGGCAGAAACCACTGACCTTTATGCAACAAGTATTTTCAGTGTTCTTGAGTGATTCTTATGTCTAATTACAGTTAGCCAGGCCAGCCATGATGGAGAACAAAGATTGCTGGTTGCATATATGTCCTGGAAAGGTTTTTAAACACTCTCAATCCCTCCCTCTTTGCAGATGACGATTATTTGAAACTTACTTCCCTTATTTCTTGAGCTACTTTTCTATCTGTGCACCCCAAAATCTGGCATCACCTTTGTAAAACCACTGTAATTCATTCCTTGTGTTAACAATTATTTATGGTGACAACTTTTTGAGGGGAATAACTGCCGAGAAGCTTGTTTTGCCTTGGAATTGAATACAGTTAACATGACTTTGCTAAGTGAAGGGAGGAGAGGAATGAGGCAGGCCCTTGAGTACTTTGTCCTGCTCTTTCCTCTTTGGAAAGAGAGGCAAAGCCTTGGGGCTGGGTGAAACAAAAGCTAGATCGAGCAAGCAACAGTTTGTAACAGCTCTCCCCAAGTGTTATGACCAAAAGTTTTCACTTGGTATCAGGATTAATTTTCTCAGTTTATTTTTTTTTCTTGTATTCTCTGTTTGACAAAGTACTTATTAACTATGCTGGGACCTATTTACATTCATTCAGGTCTCCTCTAGCAACTGGAAATCCCCAGTTGCTTCCAGGTATCACAGTGTGCAAACTGCAATGTCATTTACAGTGGAACTTCCGTGTAGAATTAAGTTTTTAAGAGACGCTGACTTGTGCCGTGAGACTGCTCCTACTCCCATTGAAGTCAATGGAAGGACTCCCACTGACGTCAAAGAGTTGGGATCCGGCCATGAATAAAGAGCGTTCCTCTGTATTTAACATTCTGCAAGCCAGCTAACTGGAAATGGTTTTTAACTGCTGTATGGACACAATTATTTTTGTTGGTCTTTTTTTGGTAAAACAAAGATTGGGATTAAAAAGAGGGGGAAATCTTTAGGTTTTCATTTTGAGATGAAATCTTAAAAAATGGAGGTCCTGTCTGCTCTGGGTGGACGTTAAATAAAATTAAAATCAACATAGAACTCCTGTAAGAGTAGAGAGTTGCGCCAGTATCTAGGCTAAAATTTTTCTTCCCACACTATTTTCTAGTATGATGCATGCCAGTTGCTTAGCACCATATAGTTGTGTGATATCATTTCATTTCTCCTATAACTCTTCTTTGTATAATTTTTCTTTTTGAAATATTTTCTGATACTGGTATGACTGTCCTTTCATAAGCACACAGAATCTGCTACCAGAGTCTAGTTGTGGCTTTCAAACTGACATGTAAGAAGCCTTGCAGAACATTTTCTTTACAGAATCAATGGATAATAAGTGTTGGATTTTGTTTGTCCTGTTTCCTTTTGCCACCAGAGCTGATTTAAGGTGTCATATTGTGCCTGTTGAAACTTTGACTTGCATAAGCCAAACCAAAATGAATGCAAAAAATGTTTCCCTCTTCCCTCAACAAGGAGCCTCCATCAGGATCTGAAGTATCCGAGGAGCAGGCCTTACAGCTGGTCTGTAAGATCTTCAGAGTATCCTGGAAGGACCGAGACAGAGACGTCATCTTCCTCACTTCGCTCTCTGAGCAATTTAAGCAGAACCCAAAAGAAGGTAGGAACTTCAGCCGTTCCCATTGTGCTAGCTGGGGTATGAAAGAACAAATTGGAGGAGCCTTGTCATCGTTTTCAAACATTAAAATGGCGTGGCTGGCTTGTTGTCTAGCTTCATCTCTAGCTTTTTGTTCGGCTGCAGTCCTATAACTGATGCTGCAGTGATGCTTGAGCTTTTCTAGCTGCATTCTTTGCTTGATGCAGAAGTTACTGAGCACAAAATACATTTGTCATCAGCAGATGCCGTTACAATGGGGCCACAATACATGGACAAAGGCGAGATTCTGCAAGGTGCTGAGCACCAGCAACTCCCATTGAAGTCAACTGCCTTAACAAATTGATCAGTCTGTTGTTGGGAAACTTTTGTGCCAGCATTGCCATGCTTTTGACTCTTTCAGAAACCCTTTCAAATTGAAGTATTCAATATTGCATCATCATAGATAGGGCTGCTGTTCATTTGATAAAACTAAGGAAGTCTACTATCTCTTTATTAGGTTGATCGCCATTTTGTCAGATATAAATGTCCGCTTACTAGATACCAAAATACTTCATTGCTAATTTAAACTTGTTTGCTTTTCCTTGTGACATTCTGTGACCTAACTCAACAAAAGGAAGGAAAATACAAGAGAGTTTAAAAAGAAAATTATCTGTAATGTCCACAGTAATGACATTAGACCATGCACAATTCTTTGCATTTTCCACAAACCTTGAGCTTGCATGTTGCTGTATTCTCAAAACCCGAGATGACAGAGACCAAATGATAATTTTTAAAATAAAGTAACCTCGTCTATTGCTGTTGGCAACAATAGCATTTAATTTATGGAAATAGAAGAAAATATTTTGGTTGGGCTAACCACCGAAGTCCCTCAGGAGAATCCTCATCCCCACAGCAGTCCCTAATTTTCTTGCTGTCCTCTTCAGTGTTCTCAGATTTTAAGGACTTGATTGGCCAGATTTTAATGGAAGTTCTGATGATGTCCACCCAGTCGAGGGACGAAAACCCATTTGCCAGCCTGACAGCCACATCCCAGCCAATTGCAGCAGCTGCCCGGTCACCTGACAGAAATCTGATTCTAAACGCTGGCTCCAACCCAGGAACAAGTCCTATATTCTGTAATGTGGGCTCCTTTGGTTCCAGCTCTTTATCCAGGTAACTTTGAGTACACTAGAATGTTGGTTTTGTAAGGGTGAGCCTTAGGCCTGATTTACACTTAAAAGGTAGATTGACACAATTGTAGCTCAAGGAGCGTGAAAAATGACACTCCCCTTATGTAGCCATTCTGACTTAACCCCTGGTGTAGACATTGGTAGCTCAACAGAAGAATGCTTCTGTCAACCTTGCTACCGCAAAGAGGTGGCGTTACTACAGTGACAGAACAACCGCTTCCATTGCTGTAGTGTCTAAACTATGGGGTTACAGCAGCATAGCTACAGTGCCATAGTTATGCTTCTGTAGTGTAAACAAATCCTGAGTTCTTGCATTTAATGTCCTCTGCTTCATATGGGCTTAGACATGCCACAAAAGCAGCAAGTATAGAGGGTTAAAAAATATGCTTCATCCTGCTGCACCGGCATGTTCTTCCGCCTTCTTGACTGGACTTCCGTGGTTAAAGGCACATTCGGTCATTAAGGCCAGGTCCTCAGCTGATGTAAATTGATACAGCTCCATTGAAGAGAAATGGATATAAACTAGCCATCAACAAGTTTAGGCTTGACATTAGACAAAGGTTTCTAACCATCAGAGAAGTGAAGTTCTGGAACAGACGTCCAAAGGGAGCAGTGGGGACAAAAAAAACTAACTGGCTTCAACACTAAACTTGATAAGTGTGTGGAGGGGGAGGTATGATGGGACAGTCTACAATGGCATGTAGCTGATCTGTGGCAGCAAATATCTCCAGCAGCCCGTCATGGGACACTATATGAGAAGGGCTCTGAGTTGCAGAGAATTCTTTCCCAGCTGTCTAGTGGGTAGGTCTTGCCCACATGCTCAGGGTCCAACCGATCCCCATATGTGGGGTCGGGAAGGAATTTCCCCCCACGTCAGATTGGCAGAGACCGTGGGGGGTTTTTCACCTTCCTCTGCAGCATGGGGCACGATCACTTTCCGATTTAAACTAGTGTAAATGATGGATTCTCTGTAACTTAAAGTCTTTAAATCATGATTTGAGGACATCAGTAACTCAGCCAGAGGTGAGGGGTCTATTGCAGGAGTGGGTGACTGAGGTTCTGTGGATTGCACTATGCTGGAGGTCAGACTAGATGATCATGGTAGTCCCTTCTGACTTTTAGAATCTGAGTCTATGAAGTAATTGGAGCCTCACTGACAGGTGAGGATCTGGCTCTTAACTTTTAAATGTATAATCCAAGCAATGAAATTGATACATTGTTTAAATATTGCAAATATCCTAAAATGAGAATCAGTAGGTAAAAGCATTGTATGTGATGTGTTACGTGGAATATTCATATACTGATTAGTTAATAGTAGTGGGGTGTTTCTGTTGTTCATTTTGTCTCTCGCTTGCCCTTCTTCTATGTATCCTAAATGACTCCTTTTTTTTCCTTTTTCCCACTTAATTGATTTAGTCTCTATGGGACTAGTCCAGCTCCTAGTAACAATTTCTCAAGCCATGTGCCAATGACTGGTTCATCTGTTACCCCACCAGCCAATTCTCTTGCCATCACATCTGTGCCTTCCATTTCTGTCAGCCCTCATCTCACAACAGCAAGTCCTTCTGGAGTCCAGCCCTCCTCTCCAAGGTACCACCCATATACCATCACCCACCCCTGGGGCTTTTCAGCTTCTCATATCCCACGCTCCTTGAATATCTCCATCCCAGCTAGCTCACCAAGTCCTCCAGTCATGGCTACCAGTCCTCAAGTTGTGCCAGTCAGCTCGTCCAGACAGCGGCCCACAACAGTGGGCCCACCTTTGTCCACTGCTTTGCCCGGTACCTTGAGCAGGCGTTCTTCTTTCCTAAACAGGATTCCTTCTAGGTAATTCACAAGCACAAACAGTGTCTATTACATATGCAGTGCAGGGTGCGGTGCATTTATGCCGTTTGGAAGAACTTGTCTCTGTACTGAGCTCACTCTACTTACCAAGCGTTGATTTTTCTGTTGGCGTTGAGCTAATACGTTGATTTGCTAATATATTGACTTGCTAACAAGCCCTGGCTGCCAAAGTACTAAACCTTTTTCTGTAGGTATTTGATATTTAACATAATTGGCATAAAGGTAGCAATATCATTATATATTTCCCCTTCTTTTTATTCTCCTTTCCCCCCCTCCTTACTGGTAAACTATCTTCCTTTCGTTTAAATTGCAGTTCGGTCACTAATGCTGGATAGTCTATCAAAGAGGTCTCCTGCTTTGTAATTAACTTGGTGTGGGTCTTCAGTTGGTTTGTTGAATGCTCTTGCTTGCTGGAGTATGTCAGATTTGACTCCTTAGTGTATAGATTTAAATGATAGATTAGCGTCTCTTTGTCAGCAAAGACAGGTACTAACTACTATGCTGGCCCTCCGCTAGCTGCTTCCAGGATCCCCCAGCCTCTGTAGGAGGGAGAAACCAACAAACAGCCTTTTTGGTGCTCTCATTTTTTGCTCTGCAAATGCTGTGGTTCAGTTGAGCAGCTCAGAGCTCTGATCTTTAGTATTGAGTGAGATCGAAGGGCTTCCATTTATGCTGTAATTTTTCTAAAGACTCTCCTTGTTTACTTCATTAGTTGTGTATGAATGTTTTTATCTTGGTATGTGAATAACTCATAGTAGCGTCATGGAGCATGTTAGCTTAATTTTGATTTTTCTAATGTCATGGATTGTATTAACCATTGTTTGCTGCATGTTTAGGAAGATTTTTGACAGATAATTATAAAGGAAAACTATAGCAGTTTTACTTTTCCTGCTGTCTTTTCATTTTTAAAATCTGTTTTGTTCTCTGATGGCCTTTTTCGCTTTTGTTGCGGTAGTATATACGACAACCCTTTCTCCCTCCTCTTCCTTGCCGTTTCTGATGTGTCTGGGGACAGTAGTGATGAAGAAAACGAAGATGGTGATTTTTCTTGTGTCCAGTTTGGGTCCAGGTATTGGAGAAATAGAATGTAACTTGCATGTTTGGGTGCTCTAGGAACTAACAGTTTGTGGAGCTTTAAGCGTTCTTCAGTGGAACTTTGGAAATAGTAAAGAAGGAGATAACTTGGACAGGTCTTAATGGGAGATGAAGGATAAACATGCATAATGAGTCCTACTTAGCCAGTTCTTTAAAAAAAAGAGATGACTCAGAATACAGGAAATGTTAGTCATGTTGCCCTTCAGGTTTAATGACCATAAAGTCTGAAATAGCCGTGTAAGTGGAACTCCTTACTGAATGCATGATATGAGGAATATTGCTCATCAAAAACTACATCCTTTAAAGTCAGTGCTATCTCCTGCACAAGCACTTCTTCTGAATACTTGAAAATGAGGACAGAAGTTAGTGGGGAGTAAAAGACAGATCCAGATCCTCAACTGATGTAAATTGATGCAGTTCCATTGAAGTTAATGAAGCTACAGCAATTTACTCCAGCTGAGCATCTTTCCTCTAATCTGTGAAGCACATGTTACCTGATTCTCAAGTGCACAAGTAGAAATCAGCAGCCAGTGGAGATGGGGTGGTGAAGACTGATACATTTGGGACACTAAGTTGGGGAGAAAGATAGCTTATTGTGAGTCAAAGACATGGCCATCCCATTGTGAAGTTCTTCAGTTTATATGGCACTGAAATACATGACAACACAATGAGAATGGATATGTTCACTGCATGTGGAGGTTACCCATTAGCCTTGCAAATATATTACTCTTTGTTGAATATTGAATGGGCCAGGCAGGAGATGCCTCTAGGAATGACAATGAAGGGTAGGATCTTCTGTAATGGTATGTGTAGCTGGAGAATAATAGCAAATGGCTGAATGTGTATCACAGTGTCTCAACCTCCTTTGAAACATTTTTGCTGTAGGATGCAACTTCTGAAATGGAAAAAATAAACAACTCCCTGAATGCGTGTTGCTCAGTTCTAGATGATCTGTTTTTCTGGTCTGGCCCTGGTGATATTGGTTCCATTATTCCCATTAACAAATATCTATAAGAAACATTTTTGGCATCTATTCTTTTCTTTTGCACTTAGCCAAATTAGGAGATGGGTATGGGAATAGTATATGGGAAGCATGCCCTTTGGAGAAGGGGAGTTCTTTGGAAAACAATAGCTCTATAACATTTCTAGCATATTGAATACTTTACACCCATCTTCAGTTTCCTGACCCAAGCTGATGGCGGCCAGCCGCTGATCTGTCTTAAGATACTGTAAAGGCTTCTTTATAGCAATAAAAATCTAATCATGATGCTTACAACATTGTGCTTATTGTCTCGTGTATTCCAGATAGAGTGTTTATATCTTGAGTATAACAAAGAGCAATAAGACTTTTTAAAAGGAGAATTTAGTCTGAATATTAATTTTTAAGAATTCCTAAATTAGGGAAATCTAATTAGGATTTGAAGTATCCTCCCAAGAGAAGTGGGTGGAAGCACCATTGATTGGGACTTCTAAAACTAGACTAGGCACAGAACTGGAAAGTGCCATGTAGGGAGAAATCCAGTCCTGCACAGTAGTGGAGGAAAGTCCAACAAGACCTTTCCAGCTCTTATGTATGTGGTTGTCCGTGGTGGAACATTAGAACATAACTCTTGTGACAAAGTTAAAAGCTGTAGATTTTATAAATAGTTGTTGGAAGATTCTCAAAGAGGTGAGTTGAATAAACTCCCATCTTCCAATCCACACTGAGTGATTTCAGGAGAAGTATTTTATTCAGATTAAAGTTTTGCAGTTTGTGTACAGGGAATTCTGTGTTATTTTCACCCTTTGCTTTAATTTCAAATCTTACACCTGTGCTATTGAAAACGTACCCCAGATGTCAGTTAACAGAGTTTGTGCAGTGTAATCTCTTATGGGACTGCCACGCTTCAAGTGGCTTTGCTGGTATGTTATGTCGTGACATTCTAACTGACTGCAGAGGAATATCAGTTTAAAGTATTAACATGATAATCTAACATTTATGCAATAACTTTCATTTTGAAAGTTACAAAGCACTTTGCCTGTGTAATAAACATATATAGCTGTGTATAGGAATCATTTCAGCCATTGCTGAAATGAAGTTGCCTATAAAGTAACTAACTTTGGCGTGAAAAACCTTTTTTGAAAAGAAGTTGATATTGTACAAATAAAGGTGGTGATTTTCAGGCTGGAGGTGAGAAATTCAAAGTATAACAAAGAGACTACATGGAGAAAAGCATATGTATGTGTAGTTTTACACTGGATCAAAGCTTGAACCAATAACATGTCAGTAGGGTTAAACTGGTTATTGGGGTGGAGATGTTAGCAATGAGAGACAGACGGTATGTCTATACAGCAAATAAAAACCATGGCTGGGCCATGCCAGCTGACTCAGGCTTGTGGGGTTGTTTCATTGCTGGGTAGACTTCTGCGCTGGAGCCTGAGCTCTGAGACCCTCCTACCCCACAGGGTCCTAGAGCCTGGGTTCCAGCCCAAACCCTGGGTCTCTGGGTATGTCTACATAGCAGTGAAACAGCCATGCAGCCCGAGCCCCATGAACCCAAGTTGGCTGGTACGGGCCAACTGCGAGTTTTTGTTTGCTGTTTAGATATACCCAGAGACCCTGAAAAATGGCCTTGTGAAGAATAGATGTTTGACCACCCATATTGACAGGTTTTTATTTTTTTTAAACTTGTTATATGTAGTTGTAAACTACTTTTATAAACTGAGATTTGCATGTTAAATAAAATTGCCAAGTTTAAACTGGAGAGAAAGAGAGACTTGGGATAGAGGATCAAGGAGAAAAGGGTTCTGTTCCTGTGTCTGTCATGGATTTCCCGTGTAACCTTGGGCAAGTCACTTCATCTCTCATTTTTCATGTCTGTAAAACAGAGGGTGGTGATGAATGCCTATCCCAAGGCAATAAATGAGAGACACTGCTAGAGATAGAGGTATCAAAAAGGAGGTGCTGGTATTAGTTGATAACCTAAGGCACCACATGTTGTCAGGACCAGGTGGTATATCCAATAATTCTGACAGACAAAAGAACGCAGTGTCTGAGCTGCTAATGAAAACAACCAGTCTCCTAAAAGTGAGCTGTTGTATTGGAGAGCTGGAGGGAAGCAAATGGGGAACCTATCTTAAAAAACAAAACATGCACCCACCAGAAGCCAGTTTACTTACATTACTTATGTATGGATTTACTTACGGGGAGGAGGAAACGACTTACACTTCTGTGATTCACATTCCTGTGATTCAGAGAATTACAGCCCAGTAAACATTGCTTCAGTCCCAGCCAAACTATGTGAAATTGTAACTTAAAAATAAAATTCCGTTGCATGATATAATAGGGAGAAACTAGCATGGCTTCTGTGACTGATTATATTAACCAAATGTGTGTGCTCAAAAAATCTGAATAAAAAATTATACAAAAAAAGTGTGATTGTGGCTGAATTTACAGTAGATGCCCAAGAGAGAATGTGAAGCAGCTGTGTGGAGGGGTTTTGTTACTTTTTCAGTGTTGCTGGTCAGATAACTTGGGAACCATAAAAAAGAGTGCAGGAGTAGGGTACAACTAGCTAGAAGCATCACTGCTTGAAGACTGGCTGCTTCACCTCTGTAATCCACAATCTGAGAATCACTTTTATAAAGGCCCATTAGTGTTACATGCCTTTTACCATCTGTCAAACATCTGCTCTGTCTTGATCCCCCTTTAGGAATTGCATTAGGCTGCTTGCTCAGCAAGCAGAGAACGTGAGTCATGTGAGAATACGGTCCTATCTCAAGATCTGGACAAAAACATTTAGCAACTTCTGCTCACACAAATAAACTTACTTTTACAGGTCTTATCTGCATGAGTGTGGTGTGTTGGGATGAGGTTTTCTGCTACAAAGAAGTTGTTTGCCAGAGAAAGTTGGGAGCATGCAAGACATTGGTAGAAGAGGGATATACATCTTGATTTTCTTTTTCTCCATTTTTTTTTTTAAAGTGTGGGAGGCTCTGCTGGAGCAAGTGCTTGTGATTCCTGCAGTGACCATTTCAGCATTGAAACTTGTAAGGAGACAGAGATGCTGAACTACCTCATTGAGTGTTTTGACAGAGTTGGAATAGAGGAGAGAAAAGCACCAAAGGTATTGTAGAGAAGAGTAAAGCCATATTTGCAACAGCACTGAGTCTCGAACTGTCTTCTCTTACTTTACGTTGCCCAGAGGGGAAAGATAGTTTGCAGCAGATAGCTCTATAAAAGCTTTGTGAGAAGTTTTGTTTCATTACTGAGATTCCTATTTGGCCTTTTAAAGTTTGTGTTCAGAACCCCCATCTGTGTTAGTTTGACATCTGTAAAATTGACATTGTTTTGGGGACTGACATGCATCTATCTATTCCCTTTCCTTTGCTTTAAATTGTTTATTACACATAGAACCACATCTCTAAGACCAGCAGCCTTTGTTGTTAACATAAACCTAAACGTCTCCCTTGTAGACAACAGTGGAATGGAAACTATTTAGTTCAGCTCATTAAATGTAATCTGAAGAATCTTTAGCTGGAAATATGCCATCTATGCCATCTGTTTGCTTAGATTGCATGAATGCAGAAGTTGTTCACTGCCTTTCCTGTGTCTTGTCTTTGAATGTTTTCATTCTGCATTAAAATTATTTTTTAATTCTTCTTAGATGTGTAGCCAGCCAGCGGTTAGCCAGTTACTGAGCAACATCCGATCACAGTGCATTTCCCATGCTGCTTTGGTGCTACAGGGATCTTTAACACAACCAAGGTGAGTAAAGTTGATGTTGGCCATGAAATAGACACACATCTAACACAGAATTTGTATATCTACAGAAGTAGATAAAAATTGAGTAAAATCAGCTACAGAAATGGGACACCTTTTCAGTCAATATGTATAGTATGTACCATTACATACGTACAAAATGGGAAATGACTGCCTAGGAAGGAGTACTGCGAAAAGGGATCTGGGGAGCCATAGTGGACCACAAGCTAAATATGAGTCAACAGTGTAACACTGTTGCAAAAAAAGTGAACATCATTCTGGGATGTATTAGCAGGAGTGTTGTTAGCAAGATAAGAGAAATAATTCTTCCGCTCTACTCCGCACTGATTAGGCCTCAACTAAAGTATTGTGTCCCGTTCTGGGTGCCACATTTCAGGAAAGATGTGGACAAATTGGAGAAAGTCCAGAGAAGAGCAACAAAAATGATTAAAGGTCTAGAAAACATGACCTACCAGGGAAGATTGAAAAAATTGGGTTTGTTTAGTCTAGAAAAGAGGGGACATAAGTTTTCAGTAACATAAAATGTTGTTACAAGGAGGAGGGAGAAAATTGTTGTTCTTAACCTCTGAGGATAGGACAAGAAGCAATGGGCTTAAATTGCAGCAAGGGAGGTTAGGTTGGACGTTAGGAAAAACTTCCTAACTGTCAGGGTGGTTGAGCACTGGAATAAATTGCTTCCGGAGGTTGTGGAATCTCCATCATTGGAGATTTTTAAGAGCAGGTTAGACAAACACCTGTCAGGAATGGTCTATATAATACTTAATCCTGCCATGAGTGCAGGGGACTGGATTAGATGACCTCTTGAGGTCCCTTCCAGTTCTATGATTCTGTGATTACAGTGGCTCAGGGTTTGTCTATATTGGAAGATATACCAATATAAACTAAGGTGTAAATTTAAACTGCTGTAATTCTACCAATATAACCCTCATGTGGACACTCTTATTCCAGTATAGGAGTGCATTTATCTAGTTCAGTTTGTCACTTTGAAAGCAGTTTAAGCTAAACCAAAAAAGTCACATTTACTCTGGAGTAAGTGTGTCCACATGCATCTGATGAAGTGGGTATTCACCCACGAAAGCTTATGCTCCAATACATCTGTTAGTCTATAAGGTGCCACAGGATGTTGCTTTTTACAGATCCAGACTAACCCGGCTACCCCTCTGATACCTGTGTCCACATGGGGATTTATATTGGTAGCACTTCTGGTATAGACAAGCCCTAAGTATTTAAAGGGACAGTGTCATAGTAGAACACTGACCTGATTTTTTTTCTTATTTGCTAAAATCCAAGTAATTTACGAGTATCTATTCAAAACAAATTCTTCAATAAGCTTCTCAAAAATAATGTGAGCCACCCACTTATATAGATGAACAACCCAAGAGTAACAACTGTTTTTGTGTGTAATAGAGAAAAAGGTTCAGTTCAGTTTCAGGTTCATAGGGTGTGCTTACAAAAAGTAAGTGTTAATTTGGAAAATACTATGACTTCATCCTTTCCTTAAAGTTGGAAAAATGAACAGGTTGAGATTAGTGGAACAAACCTAATGCTTTTGCTTCACTAGGATGAGCCTAACAAAGGGTCTTTTCAGTATAGAGAGGTAGAGGGGAGAACCAATTAGTTTATATAGGACATAGTTTTCTTCAAACCACATTAGACCAAAGTGGGGTTTTGGCAGCAGCATCCCCTGACGGATTATCTTTGTACAAGGACTTGGGGAGACTTGGTTAGTTGCTTCTGAAAGAAGTAATTGTCTCAGTTATGACATTCCATTATCTGGGTGTATCAGTAAATGTGAGACCAGTTGTTTTTTTCTGAAAGATGTCTCCTTCCCTGCCCCCCTCCCCCCTTTTTTTATATGAATAAAGGTCTTTGCAGCAGCAGTCTCTGTTGGTACCATACATGCTGTGTAGGAATCTTCCATTTGGCTTCATCCAAGAATTGGTGAGAACAACTCACCAGGATGAAGAGATGTTTAAACAGGTAAGAGGGTTGTTCAACTTGCAAGCATTAGCATATTCTACAACTTAGTGCCTGAACTATCCGAGGGAGTGGCTGTCCAACTCTTTGTTCTGCAGACCACATTCTGAGACCACAGTTTGAGAACCATTGTTCCCTGGACTGGCAAGTAATTAAGCAATTGGGGGAGTTTGCTGTCTCTCTTGTTTCACTTGTTAAAGGGATTCAAAAAGAATGACTGAGCTCTGTATGAAGTTTTACTTAAAGTAAGCAAATCTATAGATTTGTTGTGTAAAGAAGATTCCATAATAAGCAGCACTTTTTAATGAAACATTGAAGCATCCTACCAGAAACTTTTTTGCATACAGTAGTATCCCATTGTAAGGCTTTGTCTTGGACTGTCACTTTTCAGATCATTCTATCCAAATTTCCCTGATCCATAAAATGGCAAACTTCCCAAATCACACATTTAGAAATGTTAGTTTTTGTCCATCTTGCCAGGGACAGAGTGAATTCATAGTTTGCATCTATAACACTTTCACCCCAAGGATTTATAAGCACTTTACAAATATTAATTAATTAAGGTTTCACAACACCCCTCTGAGATAGGGAACCATTATTATCCCCCATTAGAAATGAAGATGCTGAGACAGAGTGTAAACAACTTGCCCTGGATGTCAGGGTGGGTCAATGGGAGAGCCAGAAATTGGAATACCAGTTCTCCTGATTCCTAGTCCTGTGCTTTAATTACTAGGCCACGCTTCTACTTCACAATTTAATGCCAAAGCAGGTCAGTCAGGTTATTACTGGCTCTGATTAGCGCACCCATGATTTACTCACAACAAAGCAGCACTCAGAATGGTATGAAATCTCTAGTGTCTTTAGAACATGGTTCTCAAAGTGCAGAGAAGAACATTTGGAGAGGTACACAGCAGGGCTGGGGCCAGCCCCATGGGGGGCGGGGAGGGAGCATCACACTTCCAGCCCCGCTTCACCTCCAGGCCCAGCTACTCCCCATCCCTGTTTCCGCCCCCAGCTCCGCCTTTAGCCCACGCTCTGCTGCTGAGGAAGCCTTGGGTGTGCTGTAACAGGTGGGGCATGGACAGATTGTATACTAGTAAGGGGGAGGCATGACTGGAAAAGTTTGAGCACCACTGCTTTAGAAAATGTAGAGAAATTCTTATCTTGTATTAACTCCTGAAAATTATACTGATATAAGTGAGGAGCAAATGCATCAACACCAATAGGAACTGGCTTTTGGAAAGAAGTATGTGATCACTACAAATGCCTCTGCTTTTAATTAACATGTGCTCATGTGAATGAGAGTCCAGAAGAAATATTATCGTTCCTATTTGGAATTAAATATCAATTTGCAGAGTTAAAAGCCCACTTAATTTATGTGTTAACTCTTATTTGGGCTCTTATTATCAAAGAGTGCTTTGACCTGGAGTGTGTCTAAGATACTGTGGGTATGTATACATTGCAACTGGGAGCCTGGGTAGACTCTCACATGTTAATGGTACTCAAGTTAGCCACTCAGGTTCAGAGCCATAGGGTTGGGCGGGCTTGTACTCAGGTGGCTAGTCCATGCTATTTTTAGCATTACTCGGGGGAAATTCTGCACACACTATTTTCAAATTCTGCAAAATTCTGCATATTTTATTTGTCAAAATGATTCAATATAATCACACCAGTTTCAGTTATTTTTGGTAATTTATTTCAAAATATCTGTCGGCAAGTACATCTGTAACAATACAGACAACAAAAAAGATTCAGAAAATGTGTTTTGACAAATAGATTCCTTACTAGGCATATTAATACAGAACTCGGAGTAATAATTCATTTAAACTACAATACAGAACTATATTTCCCGCACCCCTCAGAAGCAGTGCAAATGCTTGGGGGAGTTGAGTTGTAAAGGAGGAGCTGAGGGAGAGAGAAGTAATTGCTTGAAAGGAGCCTGGGTGTGAACATGGAGGGTTGTTGGGTATGGGTGAGAAAAGTATGGAACAGGTTTGGGGGGCGGGGGGGCAGGCGGGACTGTTAGGGAGCTTCCCCCATGCAGACTCTGGTTGACCCTAGCCTCTCCCATTCAGTCAGGCATATCTGCCCTGTCCCCATGTGCCCCTGCACCCCTATGTGTCCTTGAACCCCCCGTCCACATGTCCCTCCACCCCCATGTCTCTGTGCTCCCACTCAACAACTCCCCTGTCCCTATGTGTCCCTCCATGCCTTCCCCCTGTAGCTCTGTACCCCATCCCCCTCTGCCCATGTGCCCCTGCACCTTCCTCCCCGCCGTGACCCTGTGCCTCCACTCCCATTCAGCCCCTGTCCCAGTCTGTCCTCCACTAGCCCTTCTGAGCCCCTGTGTGACCCCCACCAGCAGCCCCATAGCCTCTGTCTCCTGACCTGGCTCGCTGCGAAGAAGGCTCTGCAGGCTCTTTCTCTTCTCTAGCTGGCTGGGAGTGGCTGTTGTGATTTATCGCCAAAGCGCCCGCTGATGGGCAAAAGGCAGAACTGCAGCAAGATTCCAGCCGAAGTTTTTTTTCTGCGCAAAAAATTAAAAATATGCATGCCTAATTCATTATGTGCGTGTGCAGTAGCGCAGAATTCCCCGGGAGTATAGCCTGCTTGCTTGAGCAGAGCTAGCATGTATCTGTCTACCCAGGTTGGGAGGCACACTCCAGCTTCAGTGTAGACATACACTGTCAGGGAATGGTTATGGAACATGATTAAGATCAAGATTGGAACCATGCCCCTAACTGGATTAGGGAACAGCCTTGTAACCAGATTCCCTAACACGATTTGATGATATTTGTATATCTTTATCCAAGAGACCCAGTACAGTTCTATTTGGGTTCCAGTGGTCACTCCTGTATTTTGTAAAACAAATATTTGATTTTTATTCCAAAAGGAAAAATTCGATAATGTGTGATTGGGCCCTTGTAATTGGGTGTTGTTACTTCTTGGTTAATCATTTCCTCCCTTCTTCCTTCCTCCTTGCAGTCTCAGTGACTGCTGCTGTTTTGTTTATGCCTATCACAGTATTAAAATTTACCGACACAGGCACAAAATCTACTTGCCCAGAAAATACTATTCTGCTGTATATAATCACTATTGACTCCCAAGTGAATGGGTCAATAGAGTACTGCAAGGCTGGGCTATTAAGCTGTTAAAGGAAGCCCGAGACCCTTTCTTCTTGGCAATAATCTCTGGTATTTTTATATTTTTATACATGATTTCTACCTGTGGAGAGTTTGCTAGATCAGGTCCCTAATCTTGTTGTGGCTTTACCATTGTTGATTAGCTGCAGCGTGTGTCTGTGTGTTCCACTAGCTCTATGACCAAGTCCAGATTAGCATGTTTGCATTGCTAGAATTTTTTAGACTCTTATGTAGGTTCTTGGCACTGACCAGGAAAACTTTTCAAGTGCTCACGTGTTTGGAATATTTAACTGTTTGTACAAGTGAATTTTCATGTACAGACATCAAGTTGATCTATCATTTACACTGTATTTGGATGCGTTGAAGATTCATGCCAGATGCTCTTCTCAAAATGTAACAAAAAAGATGTAGTCTTACGGGCTGAACTTCATTGCCTTAAGCGTAAAGGAACTGGATTGAGGTTGTACTTCTAGGTTTGCTATTCTTTTTACATTTAAACATTGCTATTTCTTTTGAAATAACTTATGTAAATGGACAGAACAAACTTTATATTTTGTTTCCTTCTGTGGACATATTAGTATTTGAGGTGTGAGCGGGTTTCAGGGTGCCCAGGGCTGTGGCTTCATCTATGTCTTATTGGTTCCCATTCTGAAGTGTATAAGTAATGTACTTATGTTTTTACAGATCTTTATCCCTATCTTACAAGGCCTGGCTCTTGCTTCCAAAGAGTGCTCCCTTGATAGTGACAATTTTAAATATCCCCTTATGGTAAGGACTATTCCTTTTTAGCAGCTTTTGCTTTAAGATACCCAGTATTTGATGCAGACTCTGTTCAAAGTAACTTTAATTAACCCTGTTTGGCTTGCTTCAAATGTCTTATTGAACATTGACCTCATGTTGGAAATTTAAAGTGTTATGAGGTGAGTAACAAAGAGTAATGACCAGGTGGAATCTGTGGCGCTCATAATGTCTCAGGTTTAATGTACAGCAGACTTTATGCAACAGTCTATTCAAATGTTTACATCCTGGTGATACAGATGAAAGATGTGGTCTCGCCCATTAGTGCACATGCTATGTGTTTTAAAAACTAAATAAATCCCATAATTGTTGTTAAAAACCCTAAATGATCAGAAATGGGGGGGGGGAAATCTAATATACTTTCCACTATTTACTTCTGTTTGTTTTTTATATTGCTCTCTATCTAGCCAACTGATGTCCATTATTCAATAAACAAAATGATTCAAACTTTGGCTGTCTACTGTAGGAAATTCATGGCAGTCTGACCACTGAAAAGTTACTTTAAAAAAGCACTTTATTTTACTCCATAGATCAACTCCCAATGTGTCTTTGAGGCAGAACTGCTGATTTATTGACACAACCAAACTTTTATTCCTGTAGGCAACGTTGCCGAGCCAAGTACAGATACAAGACAGCAAGCAGGATTCTCCTCTATCCCATTTATTGCAGATAAAATCAGATTGCAGGATCTCTTACTGATGATTTTTGAACCAGAAAGAGGACTGCTTTAGATCTGGGTTGAGATTGCAGTTCTGCCAGTTAGCTTAAACCACTTTGGGACTTTGCAAACTAAGCAAATTTGATGTCACTGATCCACATTTAAAAAAAATCTTTCTCTGCTTGTTCCGTGTTCCCCAATTTTCAGGCTACCCCAACCTTAAATAATTGGAACCCTGGTGAAATTCAGCTGTCAGCTTCAGCATAGGTTAACACTTGCTGGAGTGTCTTCTGCAGAGCCTTGAAGTGGCAAAGGGTGGAATAGTAGTTAACTTGATACGCTGTAATAGAAGTATGAGAACATATAATACAAGAAGTGGAGCATGTAAAAGCTTACGTTATTTTTGCGTTTTCAAAATCCTGCTTTATAGCCTCTTTATTTCCTTCTCCTCTGCAGTTTAGCTTGAGTTAGAGCTTGTAGATAGGATTCTTTGTTTCAGGCCTCAGCATTCATCTGACGATGCTCCAACTAGGGTCGGAAGACAAAGGCCTTGGTGTGTGTAGGACAATAGCCCTGTTTATTACTCTTACTGACTCTTGTTTGGCAGTTTAGGAGTTGAGCAACAGGAACATTATGTATTGAACAAGCAAATAACTTGCCCAGTTAATTTTTAAAATAATTGTGATATTTGGCTTTCTTGAGGCAACTTGAAAAGACATAAAAGCCGAGATAGTTGCAAGGTGTGCATCAGCATATTTAGATCCTGTTCGCTTTGTAGACAATTAATGTTTTACTATTGACTTAACTGGAGCAGGATCTGGCCTTTTAAGCATTCTAGCATGTTTATCTTTTCATTGGTAGCCAGGGTGGTCTGGGAAATGCATCTGAATGAACTGTCGGTTTGTTTGTTTTTACAGGCATTAGGTGAATTGTGTGAAATCAAGTTTGGGAAAACACACCCTATATGCAGTTTGGTAAGTGTCCGCACACCTAAATGTAAGGATTTCTGCTACATAATACTTAACAACTGCATAGTATTTTTGCTTTCAAAACACTCTGGAAACATTAGTTATTCTCACAACACCCTTAAAAGTTAGGTAGGTGGTATTCCTGTTTTACAGTTAGGAAACTGAGGCACAAAGAAGTGTCTTGCTCCAAAGCCACACACAAAGTCAGTGGCTTCCAGGATTGGAGGCCATGAATTCATGGTTTCCATCCTCATGCCCAATCTGTTAAGCCTACCTCATCTCTAATTTGCATGCAGTTCTTGCTTATGGCATGGTTTATTCTTTATATTCTTTGGCAATACCAATCTAGTTGAGAATTGCATCCATTAGATGATGGACCATCCAGATTTCTTCGATAAGTTATTTGGGCCAGTGACTCTTGTTATGTGGTTGTGTAGCATCTTGCACAATTGGGCCCTCATCCTCATTGGGGGCTCTTGGGACTTATGGTATTATTTAATAGTAAGCAATAATTAAGATCTGCCCAAGGAAGAAGAACATCAATAAATTCAGTTATTTCTCTTCTCAAGGAGAGGCAACTCAAGTTCAGAGAGACATAAAACAAAGATTGTTTGCTTAGCTTTCTGAAGCACTACAGACTTCACCATTTTGCTACCAGTGTGATGGGATGATAAAGAATCAACAGAGAGAAATGCAAATAAGGAAATGCAGATAGAAAAATAATGTTAATGATTTGGCTGCCCATCAATGTCTTCCTGTTCCTTTTTGTTTGTTTGGTTTTTTTGGTAGGTCGTTTCTTTGCCCTTGTGGTTGCCTAAACCTGTAAGCCCAGGTGCAGGACGAGAGTTGCAAAGACTCTCTTACCTTGGAGCTTTCTTCAGTCTCTCTGTCTTTGCTGAAGATGATGTAAGTACTATGCTGTCTGCAGTCTCTCATCTGGAAAAGAACCCAAAAGATGTGTTTGTACTCCTTGCAAATTTTTTTTCTTTCAGACTAAAGTAGTTGAAAAATATTTCTCAGGGCCTGCCATTACTCTTGAAAACACGCGGGTTGTTAGCCAGTCGTTGCAGCATTACCTGGAATCTGCAAGGGTAAGTATCCTGATATTTAATTGCTGCCAGAGGATTTGTTTGTTTGTTTGTTTGTTTTAATTTTTGGTTTCCATAACATGGGTGAAGGGTGTTTTACAAAATATAGACCATCCATTAAACAATAAAGTAGTAAAGAACAGGGTGAGCAAAAACCCAGCAAGAAGAGTTTAACCAGAGAGCCACAAAACTAGGAGATCTTTCAGTAACCCCCCTACCCAAACCCAAGGAATATCGGTACTGTTACCACCAGATATTTATTATTCACAAATGTCTCTCAACGTTCAGTTCTTGTGGGTGGATGAGTAAAGAAGACCTGGTACATTTCCACAGTGATTGTGTTGCCATGATTTTTAAGCTATAATCTTTTGTAGATAACGTTGTTCTGTAAATAAATATTTTTCATACCTGGGATAGCTGTGTTCTTTACAAGAAGACTACAACTGAATAGTAAATTCTGTATAATACTTGGAATATGCACATGTGTCTCTGTGCTGCTGTTTTCATGATCTTGCTGTTCAGTGACATAATTTTCACTTTAAATTTCAGCAAGAGCTGTTTAAAATTCTACATAGTATTTTGCTGAATGGTGAAACTCGAGAGGCAGCTCTCAGTTACATGGCAGCTGTTGTTGATGCCAACATGAAGAAGGCACAGATGCAGGTAAAGACTGAACTCTCTTCCTCATTCACAGATGTGGTTAGCACAAATAGTTCTAAGTGGCTGAGGCGGTGATAGTTTTAACAGAAGACAACAGACGTTCTAGGGCCTGAAGCAACCAAGAATTCCATCTAGGTCATTCTTTCAATATTATTTTTCTGTATATTCTTCTTTTTTGAAATGAATCTATTTTGCCCTGTTTGCTTACTCCTCTCTGAGTACTGAAATATCTAAATTTGTTAGAACACAACCCTCCTTGGCTGAAGTTTGTGCCTTTTTATTGATATGTGCTCTTCCTGGCAGCTTCCACCAACTGGCTGCAACGAAAACTTGTTTTCTCCCCCAGTTAACATACTGTCAAGCACTCACTTTATTTGTGGCTCTTGTAAATTTGAGTAAGCCCTAGTGAGAATTGGCACAATTCCACTGAAGCAACAGCGCTGATTTTTTTTTGCCATTGGTTAGTTGATTTTTGCCTTGGTATAACCTGGTTGTGAATCCTAAATGTGTGCGGTTTGAGGTATCAGTGTCTTGAAGTCCCCATTTTCCATTGACGCAAACATTTTGAAACTATCTGCAGAACTGTTTTCTTCAAGGTGAAACAAAGAACTACTGGAAATATTGCTTGTATGGTAAATTTTAAGAACTGAAGCTTAGCTACTTTATGAATCTTTCCTGTTCCTGGCTGTCCCTATGCTAAAAAATTTTAAGAAGCCTCTTTGAGACCCTTTCCCCCTCTTTTCTCTCCCCTAAGTATGTGCGTTTAGTTCTCATAAAAATGACTGGTGGTTGACACACACAGGGCAGGGAAATGCTGTTAACAGTTACAGCTGCTCATATTCTAGTTAGCCTTAGAGGTCCTGGTCCTTCTTTTATTTGTTGTTTTAACCATGCATTGTGTATTAGCGATGGATGCTGGAGTCCCAGGCCTGCCAACTGTAATGGTCTGTTGCCTGCTGCTTTATATTCTAGCTTTCACTTTCTCTCCCTTGTCTTGCAGACTGATGATCGGATGGTGTCTACGGACGGTTTTATGCTCAACTTCCTCTGGGTGCTGCAGCAGCTTAGCACGAAGATAAAGCTAGAAACGGTTGATCCCACCTATATATTCCATCCCAGGTGTCGCATCACCGTCCCAATGGATGAGACAAGAGTGAAAGCAACAATGGAGGATGTTACAGGCTGGATGGCTGAGCTTTGTGAGTAAAGAGCATGCATTGTCTACCTTTTTGTCTCTACCCTTTTGTTCTGGTATTAGGGATATCACAAAACATTCAGTACCATAAATGTTTTGCTTGGGACTGTCTGTTGCTTTTATAGCTTATTTTAAGACTGCAGAGAAATGAGAGTTATTCGAAGTCTGAGCACTAATTCATGTAGCTTTTTTTCTTACTCTCCTTCATCCTGTTTTGTTCTTTTTTTGTAGACAGGGATCAGTCTCCATGTTCTGAACCGAAATTCCCAACGGAATGCTTCTTCCTAACCCTGCATGCCCATCACCTCTCCATCCTGCCAAGCTGCCGCCGCTACATCCGTAGACTGCGGGCCATCAGGGAGCTCAACAGGTTAGAAGTTGTGTTAGTTACCTAGCATGTGCCCTACAGTTTTCCCTGCCACCTTGACTAGTAGGTGCTTTCCTATATATGATTATGGTTCTTGCAAATTTGATGGAAATTAAAACAACAACTTAAGTAAATCCATGCTATGGAGTATTGGGGAGTTTTATCGACTGGTCAGTCTGCTGCTTTGATAGCTCTTGCAGAGTATTTTGTGTCTGCAGGTTCTGGTTGTGCTGATGCGTACAATGGCATCCATCGTGACTTCAAACAATAGTGGGAGGAAAGGATGCTGTTTCTATATAGGATCTCAAACTCTAGGGGTAGTCCTAGAGAGCACTGGACAGTTCTTGAAACCATCCTAGCGGGTACAGAGTTGCAATGTTTTGATAGTTTAAACTTTGTTGGCTAGTCAGTGGTATGATTGGGGATGTTAGTGCTTTAAGCCCTTTGCATTGCTGTGGAGGTGCATACACATGTGTCTCTGACATGCAGGTCATTGTAGTGGTTGCTTGACAAGCAGCATATCCTCTCCTATGTCTGCGATGTTGCATATCCCGCTGCAGAACAGATGTTTATCTGTTCCTTGTGGCTACTATGGCCTCGGTGGATATCAAATGATCTCCTTCATTATATAAAAGCTTTCACAGTGAATTCTAAGGTAGCTGCATATGTAATCCAACTACTGGTTTGTTGTTTTTTAAAAATTGCTTAAGTTCTGATGCTGACACGAAGATGCTTTTGTTTTCCCTTCTTGACATGAATCCAAATAAACTTTTTAGAGCTGCTGGATTGCTAAACCTCAAGAAACTTTCTCAGTTAAAATAAATAAGAGCAGATTGCACAGCATCAGTGTTTTCCACTATTTATAATTGTATTCACTTAGTAAAAGTCCCTTGACATTAAGATGGCAGGTTTGTTGAAGGATTTTTGAACTTTATTTACAATATAGACATACAAAAGGCTAGGAAAGCTGTCAATATCTGTGTGTGAACAGTCAACACATGTTTTACACAAACAAATATTTTCAAATAAACCAGACCCTGGATTTTAAAAAGGAATCACTCCTTTTTTTCCTTATTTGGAATGTAGTGTTGTCAATCATGAGTTATTTCCATGTGTGCTCAGCACTTACCAGGAAACGCTTAGCCCTCTGTAAACTCAGGCCATATATTTTGATGTCACTAATGAAAGAATTAAGGTCAGATAATGATCTGCAGCAGATAGAGGCTGGGGTGTGGAGAGAGACTAGTTTACATCCAGGGGTGGTAGGAAATAGAATCATAATAATGTAGAATATAAAATCTAAAATACATTAAGATTAATACCCACATTAATCAGCTGCTTCTTTTTAAATGAATTAGGTCCAAATGATGAGACTTGAATAGCTTTATGTGGATGGTTGTGTGACATAGTCATTGCATTTAACTTTTATCCCGTGTTAGGTCTAGGCTGACTGTGACCATGGTGGAGGGGGCAAAACTCAGTCTTTGTTATAATGATGGGCCTTGCACTGAAGGGGAGAGCATGAGCAGCTTTCCCATTGCTTGTGCTCTTTCCCCACAGGCTTGAATTGTAATGGGGGTTGTGCATGGGGACAGGGGCTGCCAAGAGAAATCTTTTCTAGAAGGAGGTTGAGAGAGCAGTGCTGGGAGTGCATTTGTATCTGTCCTACAAAGGAGAGGAAGGTATTTTGAACCATTCCTGATCCCAACCTTCCCATCTTCCTCTAGTAGCTTCTGCTTTTCGTATCTCTGCTCTTAGTTTGGGGAGTAAATGAGATACGGCCTTTGCCTGCCTGCCTGTCAGATATTCTGGATCAGACTTGTCTAATACAGGGTTACTGTTCTTAATGACATGATTTTAACTCTGCTTTTTATAGAGATTGTGAATTTGGTACAAACCAAGTATTAGAAATGTGATAAAATGATGAATGTGTCTGGAGGGGAAATCCTTTCCCCACTGTCCCACCAGTAATATTTTTTTGCTGTGGTTCTTGTTTGCTTAATGGCATCATCAATCGTGAAACTAGTGTACTTAGTGTATCCCAGCATTTGGCCTTGAAGAAGATTTTTGTCTTTCCTTTCAAAAGATGCAAGAGTAACTTGCTGTCCTGGTGAAAGTTTCTATTAAGGTGATGAATTTTTGTAATCTCATTTTTTTTCTTCCCAAATTTCTTTCCTTTGTAATTTGAAATCAAGTAGAGTAAATGTTTTACCTGCTGTCAACATATGTCCCCTTTACTGTCATCACTAGTGATTTCATGTGGTTTACAGGACTGTGGAAGATCTGAAAAACAATGAAAGTCAATGGAAAGAGTCTCCTCTAGCTACCAGACATCGAGAAATGCTGAAACGCTGTAAAACACAACTTAAGGTTTGTAACTAGTTAGGATGACCACTAAATGGCCCTGTCAACCTGGGTGGGTGGGTGGTGGTTCTTTTTCAATGGAAAAGATTTGCTAGCAACCATGTTTTCATAAATGTTTGAAAATATGTCTTAGGTGTATAGGAGGATTGTTTTCAATATATTACACCAGGGGTCGGCAACCTACGGCACGCGAGCCGATTTTGAGTGGCACGCTGCCTGCCCGGTGAGAGGAGGGGGCGGAGGGGCGGAAAGCACCACCCTATGGGAAGAAGCAGGGGAGGAGGGAAGCTTGGTCCTGCGGCAGCCAAGCTCTTCGCCCCTACCCCACTTCTTCCCCCAGCTTGGTGCATTCCGGCCCCTTCTCCTCCCCCTCACTCTCCCTGCGCCGATGGCCCTTGTGAGGGGGAGGGGGAGCGGAGCGGAGCAGCAGCATGCTCCCTGCTCCGTAGAGCAGACGGAGAAGAGGTAGGGACGGGCCTTGGGGAAGGGGGTGGAACAGGGCATATTCCTCCCAGCCCACTGCCGTGAGCCGCTCAGGGCAGGGGGCTGGGAGCACCCCCACGAGCCGAGCACCTCAGCCTTCTGCCCTGTACCCCCACACACCCCCAGCCCTCTGCCCTGACCCCTGAATCCCTGCACACCCCCAGCCTTCTGCCCTGAACCCCCCACATCCCCTCTGCCCTGACCCCTGAACCCCCCACACACACCCAGCCTTCTGCCCTGCACCCCCACACACCCTCTGCCCTGCACCCCTGAAACCCCCCCCCCACCACCCCTCGGTTCCGAGTCCCGGCTGTCAGCCCTTTGCCAGCCGGCGTCCCGGCCACAGGCCCTGCTCAGCCCGCTGCGGGCAAGTGAACAGAACCCCAGGCTGGAAGCGGGCTGAGCAGGCTGGTGGCGTAAGATCAGCATTTTAATTTAATTTTAAATGAAGCTTCTTAAACATTTTGAAAACCTTGTTTACTTTACATACAATAATAGTTTAGTTATATATTATAGACTTAGAGAGAGACACCTTCTAAAAAACGTTAAAATGTATTACTGGCACGCGAAACCTTAAATTAAAGTGAATAAATGAAGCCTCGGCACAACACTTCTGAAAGGTTGCCTACCCCTGTATTACACTGTTGTATACCTGTTGACTTAAGAGCACTATATAATATGCACAGTACAATACAGGATGAGAATGCTTAGCACTTATAGAGCAATTTTAAATGTAAAAGCAGATGACAAAAATCAATTCATGCAACACCCTTCTGAGGAATGACGGTGTTGCTGTTTCCATTTCTTGGATGGATAAATAACAGCACAGAGGGTGACTGACTTGCTCATGGGCTCATACAATTTCTATCTAAACTGGGTTTCGAAATCCAGAGCTCCTGACTCAGTCCTGAACTCTTTCTGAAGTGGATGTACTGGAATCCTTCATTATGAATTTCAATACCCCGTTTAATTGTTGCAACTGTAAATTGATGGGCATTTTCTACTCTGTACCATCTAGACAGCTTTTTCCGACAATTTCTCAGCTCTTCTAGCTTCTTAACTCTCCTGTTCTTACTGTTGGAATATTTGCTCCTTAACTACAAGTTAGTGAAGGTTTTCTCCTTGTGGATCTAGTTGACTTGTATTCATCTATCTTTGTTGATATATTGGGGGATTTTTTTAAGTGTCCTGTTCTTTGGGCAATGATAAAATATTTTGTATGGAGGGAGGGGCAGAACTGTCTTAATTATTGGGAGTGTTGAGTGGAGTGGATGGATTTGACCTTCATACTGTGTTTCTTGTATCTTGCTCTTGATTAGCCTTTTGTGTGCATCTTCTCCTCCTCCTGCAGAAACTGGTGCGGTGCAAGGCGTGTGCAGATGCTGGCTTGCTAGATGAGAACTTTCTGAGGCGGTGTCTGAATTTTTATGGTATGGTGATTCAGCTGTTGCTTCGAATCCTCGACCCTGCCTACCCCAAGTGAGTTTCAGGGCTGGGTGTGTAAATCACTATCTGAAATATCTGATACCAGCTGTGTCTACCTCAACATTACCACCTACCGGGACTCCTAAATTTGTGATTGGTTCTTGTCAATGAATGACTATTTTTAGACTGTAAGTCTGATTTATGTAGTTATTTCAGTTACAGCTGTAAAAACCTGAGTTATGTTTTGCTAATCGGAAGGGCTGAGATTGGATTTTTAAACTTCCAATATTTATGAGGATATCTGTAAAGGGCCATTCAGCAATTCCGTAGGAGAATGCAGAAGATATTATTTAACCCTGGTATTCCACTGTCCTCCTTTTAACCCTGTCGCTGTCTTTTCTATTCCACAGCATAATACTGCCTTTAAATCCTGATGTCCCGAAGATGTTTGCAGCAATGCCCGAGTTTTATGTGGAAGATGTTGCTGAATTTTTATTTTTTATTGTACAGTAAGTGAAGTCATGTTTGAGGCAAACTATTATGCTTCCCAATCCTACATCACAGACGGTGTTCTTGTAATTGTCTATGGGCTCCCTTCTCTACAACTGAAAACCAGTCAGAACTCTGAGCTAAGTCAGTTCCAGTTTCAGCGCAAAGAGAGGGACTAATAAGAAAAAGATCAGTGATTTCTCTGGAGGGAAAAAAAGCAGAAAAAGAAGGGTGAGGGGAAGCAAACTGGTGAATATCAGTTGCCTAGACCTTGCAGGCTCCCGTGTGCCTGTCTGAGAGGGTAGATCCAGGGTTTGCTTTAGCTGTGTTTTTTTTCCCCTCTCTCTGGTCTTTTCCTACTTCTTGGGTTTTTTTATCTAATCTTCCATTTCTCTAATTTTTTTCTTGCTTTTGTGAGTCTCTGTCCCTCTTTCCAGCTCACTAGAAGGCTGCATGCTGCCTGGGCAGATGGACTAAGCATTTGTTGGGGACTCCTACGGCTAGGCTGGTTTGCTGTTGCACAAAGCTGTGTACCATGAGAGCCAAGAGGAGAAGCTTGTGGCAGTGGGCTGTTGCCATTGCATGCAGCCCTCTACATGTTAGCTGCTTTTGTTGCGGACTGCATTCGGAGTCATTGCAGAAAGAGGAATGGGGCTGTGGACATGGCTTTCAAAGAGCCAATTTCTGCTTTACCCACAGGCATAGGAGCATTTTTGCAGAGGAGATTGCCTTACTCCAGGTCTGCCCCAATCTCCTTTGCTGCCCAGGTCTCTCTTAGAATAGTCTGTAGGGGGCTCACCAGTGACACTGCCCTCCAGAATGGGAAATGCTTTCCTAGACTATTATAAATTGAATGTAATGCCATGTGGTGTTAAAAAGGCAATTTCTCTTAGATATCGTAATAAGGTCTGAGGTATTAACCATCTCTAGAGCAGTATTAAAGATAAGAAATAACACACTAATAAATAAACAAATGCACTTTAATTTGTAGATTTGCCAGAATCACATTAACTTCTAAGATTTACCTCATTAAAGCCGAATATGGCTGTTCCCTCAGATTTGTGGGTCCACTGGTGTTCATAGAATTCAGGAGATCTCAGTCCTCCTTCAACCCCATGTCCATCCCCTGTCTTTCTCACAGTGCTTCAAAGACAGGCAGCAGTTATCCCTTCATCCCTAGGAGGTAGCAAGCATTAAAGTGGCACTTCAAAGTAGTGTTGACTCCATATGAAATGCAACAACTGATTGTAGCTGTGCTTCAAAGGTGGTCCCAGGAAACTATTATTGGCAAGTTTCAGAGTAGCAGCCGTGTTAGTCTGTATCCGCAAAAAGAACAGGAGTACTTGTGGCACCTTAGAGACTAACAAATTTATTAGAGCATAAGCTTTCGTGGGCTACAACCCACTTCTTCGGATGCATATTGAGTGAAACATATCGAGGAGATATATATACACACATACAGAGAGCATGAACAGGTGGGAGTTGTCTTACCAACTCTGAGAGGCCAATTAAGCAAGAGAAAAAAAAAACTTTTGAAGTGATAATCAAGGTAGCCCAGTACAGACACTTTGATAAGAAGCAAGTGTGAGAATACTTACAAGGGGAGATAGATTCAATGTTTGTAATGGCTCAGCCATTCCCAATCCCTGTTTAGCCCTGAGTTGATTGTGTCTAGTTTGCATATCAATTCCAGCTCAGCAGTCTCTCGTTGGAGTCTGTTTTTGAAGTTTTTCTGTTTTAAGATAGCCACCCGCAGGTCTGTCATAGAATGGCCAGACAGGTTAAAGTGTTCTCCCACTGGTTTTTGAGTATTATGATTCCTGATGTCAGATTTGTGTCCATTAATTCTTTTGCGTAGAGACTGTCCGGTTTGGCCAATGTACATGGCAGAGGGGCATTGCTGGCACATGATGGCATATATCACATTGGTAGATGTGCAGGTGAACGAGCCCCTGATGGTATGGCTGATGTGATTAGGCCCTATGATGGTGTCACTTGAATAGATATGTGGACAGAGTTGGCATCGGGCTTTGTTACAAGGATAGGTTCCTGGGTCAGTGTTTTTGTTCAGTGATGTGTGGTTGCTGGTGAGTATTTGCTTTAGGTTGGGGGGTTGTCTGTAAGCAAGGACAGGTCTGTCTCCCAAGATCTGTGAGAGTAAAGGATCATCTTTCAGGATAGGTTGTAGATCTCTAATGATGCGCTGGAGAGGTTTTAGTTGGGGGCTGAAGGTGACAGCTAGTGGTGTTCTGTTATTTTCTTTGTTGGCCCTGTCTTGTAGGAGGTGACTTCTGGGTACTCGTCTGGCTCTGTCAATCTGTTTTTTCACTTCAGCAGGTGGGTATTGTAGTTTTAAGAATGCTTGATAGAGATCTTGTAGGTGCTTGTCTCTATCTGAGGGATTGGAGCAAATGCGGTTATATCTTAGAGCTTGGCTGTAGACAATGGATCGTGTGGTGTGTCCTGGATGGAAGCTGGAGGCATGTAGGTAAGTGTAGCGGTCAGTAGGTTTCCGGTACAGGGTGGTATTTATGTGACCATCGCTTATTAGCACAGTAGTGTCCAGGAAATGGACCGCTTGTGTGGATTGATCTAGGCTGAGGTTGATGGTAGGATGGAAATTATTGAAATCATGGTGGAATTCCTCAAGGGCTTCTTTTCCATGGGTCCAGATGATGAAGATGTCATCAATGTAGCGCAAGTAGAGTAGGGGCGTTAGGGGACGAGAGCTAAGGAAGCGTTGTTCTAAGTCCGCCATAAAAATGTTGGCATACTGTGGGGCCATGCGGGTACCCATAGCAGTGCCGCTGACTTGAAGGTATATATTGTCCCCAAATGTGAAATAGTTGTGGGTGAGGACAAAGTCACAGAGTTCAGCCACCAGGTTAGCTGTGACATTATCGGGGATACTGTTCCTGATAGCTTGTAGTCCATCTTTGTGTGGAATATTGGTGTAGAGGGCTTCTACGTCCATAGTGGCCAGGATGGTGTTTTCTGGAAGATCACCGATGGATTGTAGTTTCCTCAGGAAGTCAGTAGTATCTCGAAGATAGCTGGGAGTGCTGGTAGCGTAGGGTCTGAGGAGAGAGTCCACATAACCAGACAAGCCTGATGTTAGGGTGCCAATGCCTGAGATGATGGGGCGTCCAGGATTTCCAGGTTTATGGATCTTGGGTAGCAAATAGAATGTCCCTGGTCGGGGTTCTAGGCATGTATCTGTACAGATTTGTTCCTGTGCTTTGTCAGGGAGTTTTTTGAGCAGATGGTGTAGTTTCTTTAGGTAATCCTCAGTGGGATCAGAGGATAATGGCTGGTAGAATGTGGTGTTAGAGAGCTGTCTAGCAGCCTCTTGGTCATATTCCAATTTATTCATGATGACGACAGCACCTCCTTTGTCAGCCTTTTTGATAATGATGTCAGGGTTGTTTCTGAGGCTGTAGATGGCGTTGTGTTCAGCATGGCTGAGGTTATGGGGCAAGTGATGTTGCTTATCCACAATTTCAGCCTTTGCACGTTGACGGAAGCAATCTATGTAGAAATCCAGTCTGTTGTTACGACCGTCCGGAGGAGTCCACGCAGAATCCTTTTTTTTGTAGTGCTGGTAGGGGGGATTCTGTGGGTTAGTATGCTGTTCAGAGGTATGTTGGAAATATTCTTTGAGTCGGAGACGTCGAAAGTAGGATTCTAGGTCACCGCAGAACTGTATCATGTTCGTGGGTCTGGAGGGACAAAAGGAGAGGCCCCGAGATAGGACAGACTCTTCTGCTGGGCTAAGAGTATAGCTGGAAAGGTTAACAAGCAAGAGCGCCTAATGTATCTGAATCAGAGTTTAGTTTCCATAACGACTTACGCTTTTGCTAGGGCTAACAGGTAGTCTGACCTGAGTTGCCTGAGACAATATGTAGTTGAATCCTTTACAGGTTTTGCATTTTTCCCCCCCCTCACCTCTTTTCAGATATTCTCCTCAGGTGCTATATGAGCCCTGCACTCAGGACATTGTGATGTTCCTTGTTGTGATGCTGTGCAACCAGAACTACATCCGAAACCCGTATCTGGTAGCAAAGCTGGTGGAGGTGATGTTCATGACAAACCCAGCTGTTCAGCCACGGACACAGAAGTTCTTTGAAATGATTGAGAATCATCCTCTCTCCACTAAATTGTTAGTCCCCTCGCTGATGAAGTTTTATACAGGTAAGATATTGTGTTTGCAGGGTATTGATCAACACAGTGAGTGGTGAAAGCTTTGTAGGGCAAGAGGTTCTGTCAGTCTGCTTAGGCTCTAAAAAAAAAATCAAAGTCTGTCCTTTGGAACATCTTTAGCTGATGCCTTGTCATATTGCTTTCTGACCATCTTTGTGCTGCTTTATTGTAGCCTGACACTAGCAGTGCTGCAGTGGCACTTTGATTCCAAGGCAGGAAAGCTGCTTCTTTTTTGGGGGGGGGGAACCCGCGGCGCTTGGAGCTGAAATTTTTTTGTGCATGAGCTTGTAAGTACCCTGATAGCCACATAAACCTTGGACAGCCCTTGAGGGCTCTGCCCCTGGGAAGTCATCAGTCTCCTTCAATCCACTCTGATGTCCCATCTCTCCTAGCTGCCTTTTGCTTTTCAAACATACATCCCAGGGATCCAGTGAGTCTAGGTGGCCTTTCAGCTATCTCAGCTTCAGACCTACCATGATCTGCCAGCTTTATTGCACTGTGGAGCACAGAGTCATAGAACATATAGGCGTTGAATTGAATAGGGCAGAAAAGGAATCCTATAGTCCTACACACAAATGCTATTTTTCTTTTCCTAAAAAAAATAAAAATAAAAACAAAGAGCCTAAACTAATACAATATGCAGATATTTTAAATGCACAAAAATTAATTCATTTGAGTATTCTGGCTTCACCTTTTTTTCAGTTCTTTTTTCTTGCTTAATTTCATTATTTGGCTACATCCTTCTGCCGTATTCAGTTTTATGTTAATGTGACCTTTAACTTTTGTATAGTGCCACTTACTCTGGGATGGTCACTACAGAAGAATAAGTGTATAGTATAATCTCCAAGCAGTGCAAAGTTATCTCTCTAGTAAGCATTTATTGACTACACTGCGCATGTTTTCAGCCACTAATAACCATATTATTTTCCCTGAAAAACATCAACCAATCTGAACAAAAAAACTCAAGTTAATTAGTAAAATCTAAAAAATCAAAACCAAAAGTAATACCCCAGAAAGGGAGAAGAACCATATACCCTATGAGGCACGCTAGAGATTTCATTATTGCTATTGATTTTACATAGATAGTGATCAGATGCTGTGGTGATGAGCAGAAATATTAAACCCTGAGACATGGATATTCTTAAATCAGATTACTACACATTTGAAAGGGGTCTACAGTTGATGTAGAAACAACTCAATTTCCTGATTTTTGGGGGTGGGGGGGGCAGGCTGATTAAAATACTCAACATAATGTTGAGGTAGCAGATTTTTTTTGTATTCAGTAATCCAGTTTTTTTATGGGTCTCTATATTGACTTTAATTATTTATCTTTAGCACCTCACACACTGGAGAGCCCAAACAATGCAGATTTTTTTAAACATGGAATAAAAGTAGTATATAAGGTATTCTCCTCCTCCAAAGATGCTGCATCATGAGACTTGCTTTCCTTTGAAAGGAAGGTTGATTCTGAGAAATAAAGTGAGCAATGCCCCTTTAAAATGGGGACCAAGATGGAGTTTTACAGATGTTAGAGTGGTAGCTGTGTTAGTCTGCATCAGCAAAAACAACAAGGCATCTGATGAAGTGGATTCTAGCCCACAAAAGCTTATGCCCAAATAAATGTGTTAGTCGCTAAGGTGCCACAAGAATTCCTCGTTGTTTTTACAGATGTGTGATTTATTTTTTTGCAGCTTTTAGCTGTACCTCATCAGTTAGATTAGGGGGGTGGGGAGTGTGGTACGTGGGTACCTAGTAATCAGCACAGCATACCGGAGGGAAATTTTGATGATGGGGGTTCTAGTTTTACTACTGGGGTCTTCTATTTTCTTCTCAGATGTTGAGCACACTGGAGCCACCAGCGAGTTCTATGACAAATTTACAATCCGCTACCATATCAGCACCATTTTCAAAAGCCTTTGGCAGAACATAGCTCATCACGGCACCTTCATGGAAGAGTTCAAGTGAGTAAAATGTTGTAAATGCCAGAGATAACTGCTCAGACACTCGCCTTGGATTTCTGAAGTGTGGAGATGACTGGAGTAAGGATCTGAGGCTGATCCCTCCAACTAGGATATGTAGCCGGAGAGCCAGACTACTCAAAGATATTTAGCTTCAGAACATGAAAAAAATGTACAAGACCCAGAGCTGCAAGAAGAAAACTCCCCCCAGTATTTATTTTCAAATGTGCCTCCCTATGCTGCTGCGCATACTGCTTGCTTCTCTGTTGTGTTGGAGGGCACATCTTCTGCACTCTCTCCATTCCTTGGTCATGTTATGCCACAGATACTGTGGAAAATGTGCTTCCTTTAGTCTTTGTTAGTTGCTACCTTGTGCTTCTGAGTGTTTTCCTGAGCTCACAATGGTGATCCCAGTTGGGAACCACTGTGTATTTTTCTGAGCATACTTTTTTGTTTCCAGTTAAATCATAGAATATCAGGGTTGAAAGGGACCTCAGGAGGTTATCTAGTCCAACCCTCTCCTCAAAGCAGGACCAATCCCCAAATCCCTAAATGTTCAATCCCTCAAGGATTGAACTCACAACCCTGGGTTTAGCAGGCCAATGCTCAAACCACTCCCCCCACAATTGTTAATATCTGTCATCGTGTTATAGTCCAAATGTGCAGAGACAGGGATTATCTGTTTCATCCTTTTATTCCCCCTGCTGGTCTGTCCCAGATTTAATTTCCAGACCCTGGTGGCTTTTATTTGGGCCTCTCATGTGAGTTCCTAGATATTTGACAATTTTTCTGTCACTGGCCAACGAGAGCTGCTTTATCCATTGAAAAAGGATTTTCCCTCCTCCTGTTTTACTCTTGTTTGGGCTCTCTCTTGCTCTTACTTTGCTATTACTGTCAGGAAGGGGAAGATACCTCTTTTGATCAGTCCCAGCTTACATGATTAGGCCTTTCCACTATAGCCATTCTAAACACAGAGGAATGTAGGGTGCCTCTGGACTCTGATTCACCTGGCCTGTGGAGTGGGGGAATTAATTATTCAAACCGTGGTATGAAGAAGGAATGTTGCTAGTGCTCCAGACTGAGAGATGCGTTCTGGATTGAATACTCCTGTGTACTGTGCAGCGATAAATGCATTTCAATGTTTTCCAGCTCTGGGAAGCAGTTTGTTCGCTATATCAACATGCTGATAAATGACACAACTTTCTTGCTGGACGAGAGTCTGGAGTCCCTAAAACGGATCCATGAAGTTCAAGAGGAGATGAAGAATAAAGAACAGTGGGACCTGCTGCCTAGGGTGAGCATGGTTTTTTTCCCCACAGTGCCCCTTCCTTTCTTATGCTAAGATTTCTTTGGCTAAGGGTAACACCAAAGAGCTGCTCTTGCAGAGCAGCCCCTGGAGGTAGCATTGCTTGCTGCTACCATGGGCAGGGTCACTTTGGGAATTGCTTCCTGAAAGAGAATCCAGGCTGAAGAGCTATGTCAATGCTGGCATTCGGGGGGAGGGTATATGAGGCTTTTAAGAGATTGTGTATTTAAAATGCTAAATGGAGAAATTGAGGCTTATAATCCTTTTTCAAAGGAAGTTCTGGAAGATGCCCACCAGCTGAGTTCACTTCAAAGAACTGTCCCAGCGAAGAGCTTTTTTTCTCCTAATGTATTGAGCTCAAAGCAGGCTTTGGGATGGAATGGAAGAGAATAAATTCCAGGATTCAGTGTTGTTATACAATAATTGTATGCATTCACCCACCAATGTCAGATATTTTTATACTGAGGTTACTGATTCAAAAATCTGAAATAAAAAAGATAGATAGAAAGGGAAGATCCATTTTGCGGAGTTCCTTTCAGATGAGAATGTTCTAAAGTCTGTATTTTCCCTACAGCATTACTTCCTCCTTTTGATACAGATAAGCATTAGCTATCCCAAAACTTTTATACAACAAGAATGTGGACGGCTGGCTCAGATAGAGCACATGAGTGCAAATCTTGGAAGTGGATAATCCTTACAATGCAAACAGTGGTGGCAAAAAATAGAGCATTAAAGCCCAATGTAAAGTAGGCAGCTGGATTATTCTCTTCTTAAATAGTCTTGGATAAACTTAAAATATACTGGGATAGTAAATGACTGTATGCAGTTGTCCTGGGATTCACTTACCGTACAGTTGTGGAAATATTCTGCATGGTTGTAATCTTTGGTGCTTAGGTGGCTGCATGTGTATGTGTGAAGGAGAAGATTGAAGTTCCACTTTGTAGTTGTAATGGATTATCTAGTTGCAGACGTGTTGATGTCTGTGATGTTTGTCACAGGGGGAAGAATACAAATTACTGTAGTGTGTTAAAAGTTAGAGATAGAAACGACCATTTAGATTAGAGTCCAGTCCATTGACAAGTGCAGGATATAATCCCGATAGAAGATATACCAAATATTAAACTGACAACTGCACTTGGCTGTAGTCAGCAACACTGTCTTCTTTTCTAGAAGTGGCTCCAACACAGCACCCTGTAGGGAATTAGCATTTAGAACTTTCTCAGAGTTTTGGATCAGCAGAGGCTGATGTAGCCCTTGGCAGGAGCGGGGATAGCTCTCTGGCTGATGAAGGTCTCAAAGTCCAGCTCTTACTGTTCCTTACTTTAGACCTAACTTTCCTTCTGGACTTCACTTATTTAGTATCGTTCTCACATTCGTTGTTGTCACCAAGTGGAACTCCCTATATGAGGAACATCTATATTCCATGTTGATAATTGGAGTCCTACTGACTGGGTGTATGATTGTAAATAACATTCTTCCATACAACCTGTATGGAGTTAGAGTTGGAACAGTTCTGTTTATGACCTCCAGTCCATCCTCCAGCTAGGGCAGAATGGTTCTCTGTAATGTATTCTCCAGCACTTTTGTCAAATCTAGTTTTAATAGAAGATTCGGAAATCATTAATAGGTTGTGACATATAGGTCATGAGTCATGTTTCAAATCTAGAGAAACTTTACCTTTCAGGTGACAAACAGCATGACCTTGACACCTAACAGTCCTGTAGGAGCTTGCTGCTAATTGTTCAGAGCTGAAAGTTGTGCAATAACTGATCCACTCTTTCTGATTTACCTTTGAAAGATGTGTGGATCTCTGAGAGCCCTTATCTCTTTCCCATAAAAGTAATTAAGAAAAAAGATTCAAAGTGCAGTTCTGGATCAACAAAGTGACATTCTAAAAAATCACCTTCACGGCTTCTGCTTCATGTGTTCAGTCAGAATCAGGTTTGCTCTTCTGAACCCTTTATGACCATTTACTCCTGTTAGCATGGCAGAGCCATTACTAGGTGAAGGAGTGAACTGACACATTTATAGAATTGTTCCAATTTTAGAAGCTTTATTACCTGTGTTAATGAACAAGCCAGAAAGAACCCAGCCTGACTCTCTGCTCCAACATTGACTCTGCAGTGCTGGTATTTTGGGATAGGGGAGAAACCCAACCCACCCTTTTAATTGTATGCTGAGCAAATTGGATATGGAATCAGTGAGACTCACTAAACATGGGACCCCACCACGATACCATTTGTACAATCATTTTTTGGAGTGATACAGCACTTTACAGCCTTGCTACTATCCACTTTTATACCCCTCCACCACACCAGACTTTTGTCTAGGACATGCTACTGAAGGGGAGCTGTACCTTAAATAAAAGAGCAGCATCTTACAACAACTTGTACCACAGTCTGTAACTCTGCTCCCTGCCAAAAGGATGTTAGATCATGTCCGTTTAGCTATTGAGTAGGGCGTTATAAGGACTTGTAATTGTGGCATGTTTATTTTCTAGGACCAGCAACAGGCTCGGCAGTCTCAGCTTGCTCAGGATGAGCGTGTGTCTCGCTCGTATCTTGCCCTGGCAACAGAAACTGTTGATATGTTCCATATCCTTACCAAGCAGGTTCAGAAGCCTTTCCTCAGACCTGTAAGTATAAACTGTTCTGCTCTAGTGTTCCTCATTGCCTGCCTGGTTTCCAGCTTCTTTAATGTGCGGGTTGGCTCTTTTTCTTTACTGGATAAAATCCTGGAGATAAGCTGTAATGCTATCCACAGTGCACTGAAATCTAATTCTGAGCATATGTATTATAGGTAGCAATGAATTGGTGCTATAAAATGCATTTCCTTAGTCCCTGAGATGTTAATGGTGCTTTTAGACATGTCACAGATTCCCTCGGTGTTTGGATTATAACAAGCATGTTACGATGATGCCAAGATTGGATGGTAGGAAGGGCATTCTAGGATCTATGTTTGTGGAGACTGTTTCTGCCCTTCCAGCCTGAGAAAAGTCACCGTGATTGTTGCAATCTGAAGAGGGACATAGGCATGTGATGTTTTCATCTTGTCACCAGCAGAAGAAACACCACCTGGAATTATATTACTTACTCTTTTTTAAATGTGTGTTTTTGGGCAGATATTCAGTACAAGTTGCATTGTTTTCTACTTCATATGATGAACACTTGAGTTTGGATACAAGTATAACTGCTTGGAGATAGCAGTGAGGAAAGGCTCACTGTGTGAAACTTATGAAATCAGTGGCAGTCTTCTTGAGCCAGATGCATGTGGCCCTTAAGGTGGTGTCCCTTCCCCAGTGCCTCCTCGTTTTCATTTGTACTTTATTTTGGCCTTCTAGGAACTTGGACCACGATTGGCTGCTATGCTGAACTTTAACCTTCAGCAATTGTGTGGCCCCAAGTGCCGTGACCTGAAAGTTGAAAACCCTGAAAAATATGGGTTTGAACCAAAGAAGCTGTTGGACCAACTGACTGATATTTACCTGCAGTTAGATTGTGCTCGCTTTGCTAAAGCAATTGCTGACGACCAGGTGAGCTCCAGAAAGAAAGATGGGTATGGTGGTGGTGTGGGTAAACAGAACTGGCAGAGCTTTGCAGAATCACTCCTGGAAGAGCTTGCCCACTATCTGTGCATTGCCAACCAACCTCCTTCAAATGCATCTTTTCAGTTTACTTTCCATGATTAGTCTCTGCTTGGGCACTCTCTTCTCCTTTGAGACAGGTACATTTATAAAGTGCTTTGCAAACCTATAGTGCTATATAAATAATGTATAGTCGTTCTTAGAATATATGTAGCACTTTACATATGCAGATCATTTTACAAACATTAACCGTTACCTGCTTAGCCTCCCCTGTGAGGTAGAAGTAGTAGTATGGCCACCACTTTAGAGGGGAAACCAAGGCACAAGAGTGATTCTGATCATGCCTGAGGCCACACAGATGGTCTCTGGCAGAACTGGGATTGTGATCTAAGGGCCTCTTCTCACAAACCTAGGTTCATTCCTCTAGAACATATTTCCTTCCATCAATAATCATTAGAGTGACGCTTCTATATAAAATACTGGTGTGTGTGTGTGTGTGTGTGTGTGTGTGTGTGTGTGTGTGTGTGTGTGTGTGTGTGTGTGTGTGTGTGTGTGTGTGTGTGTGTGTGTGTGTGTGTGTGTGTGTGTGTGTGTGTGGGTGTGTGTGTGTGTGTGTGTGTGTGTGTGTGTGTGTGTGTGTGTGTGTGTGTGTGTGTGTGTGTGTGTGATATCGATCATATAGGTAAACTATGGCTGATCTGTAACCTTGGTTCCTTGTCCTGTTGTTTGAGAGTTGAAAGGACAAATGTTGGTCCAGCGTTTTGTTTTGTACAAAGCCAAGCTTTTCAGAATCCAAAGACCAATAGAAATGTTTCCATGGCAGCTTAGAATTCTGATGGAAATGGTTTTAAAATACATGGACCCTCGCTAGAACGTGGGGTTTTGGATCCATGCGCGGTCCTGTGTTAACGCGGGACCGCATTACCATGGATTCCAATGAAGGTAATTAAATTTGGGATCCATGCACAGTCCTGTGCTATAAGTGAATTTGCGCTATATAGACGTGCATTCTAGCGAGGGTCCGCTGTAAGTAAATATTCCCCTTTGTGTGTGCACCTCCAAGCAGCAGAACTGCGGAAGTGGCTTGATTTTTTTTTTTTTTTCCCCCCCCCCGCCCGCCCCGCCCCCCCCCCCCCCCCCCGGGTTAGGCTGAGAAATACAGGAAACAAACAGCATAAATAGAGAAAAGTAAATTGGATTTTTCCGTTCTGATGATCTCGCATGGTGTCAGTAATGTAGGTAAAAAGATGCCTTTTGTTTGCTATCTATAACTTTGAAATTGACAGTGTCCCTTTAACACTATTCCAGTTCCCACACCATTATGCTTTATTTTAGTTTGTCACCACCTCGCTGCTGTGCATTTGAGTTGTAACTAGTACAAATGAGTTAATGTTCGATAACACAAAGCGGCTTCTCATTTAAAAAAAATAAAATAAAATAAAATAAAAAAGAGGGGGGGAGTGAATAGTGTCTTGGCAATGACAGGAAGGATAATCCAAGAAAATACATGATGCTATAATATCGATTGGGTAAAAAGTGTGTTCTAAAATGTCGCCTGTGTGTGGCAGAGATGTTCTGATGCATCTCTGATTTACAAATCCTAGCACGTAGAAGAAATTTGAAGAGCTTTGTCAGCCCCCAGGCGCAGTGCCATAGTTATGTTCTCCCCTCCAGGTTGGCATGGAGTTTGGGTGGGCACACTGTGTCCTGAGCATTGAATACAATGTTTCAGTGAGATCTATAATACAGAGTAGAGAATTACCACTGTGTTTAGAACACTTTAAAATTCCCAAAGAAAACAGAAACTCGTCAAACCCAGCATGTTAAATCGTGTTTGTTCCTTAGCTCAGTCTCACACTGTGTAGTTTAATAGGTGTTTATTAAAAGAGGGCTTTTGAAACTATGAAAATAAAATTTTAAAGGCTTATTTCAAAGCCCAGCACTCTGAAGATACATGTAGGTGGCTTTATAGTCTCCAGAACATGAGCAGTTTGCAAAAGTACTTGTATATAGCTTTATTCTTAAGTTTTGATTAAACTGATGCCTAAGTCAGTTGAAGCTGTAAAGTGTGCGTTGTGCCTGTGGCAGGTGTAGCTGCGCAGTTCTAGAAGCAGTGTGCTGCATGGTGCATCGAACTGGCAGGCTCCCAGCAGGTACCAACTCCCTCACTCAGACTTCTTGCTCATTTTTGCAGCAGGATTTTTTTGCTGTTAAGGATCATTCTTCTTCTGTCCCTTCCCAGAATTGTCTTCTACTTTGTCACACAGAGAAACAAATCATCAGCCTATCCCCTATAGCAACTGCATGCCCGTTTTTAGCTGGTGAATCTGATTTCTCCCCCCCCCCCCCCAATGCACCTGATTACCAGTATCCTGCTGGTGGGTGGGCTAGATACTCTGTGCTTTCATCCTTGTTTTCAAGATTTCCCCAGTGTCATACTGATTCCCACATCCCAACACTTGCATGGCATGTAACTACCCTTGGCAATAATTATAGCAATTAATAATTCAGAAAAGCCAAACTCTAGGTGATGTTTCCACCAACATGTGCAAATTCATCTGTGTTCATATTGTGCCTTGTGGAAAAAGATGACTCTATTCTAATCAGTTATCCCAGTTGCAAGGCAGGTTGGGAGATTTGGGCACACTGCTATTCCTCCTTACTGCATCACCTTGTGCCATGATCATCTCACAAGCAAATCAGGGTTGGGATGAATCAGTTATTGGAAGAATACCTAAAAGAAATGATTGGGGGATGGTGGTGATTCAATAGATGACACTCTTCCCTCTGAAAGAGGTGGTAGTGGAGCCTGTGTAGTTGAAGCTGCCATTCTTTTAGATGAAATATAAAATATACCTCTTGTGTTCATAGTACGTGTCACAAAAGTAAGGGTGGTAACCCAGGTGTTCTGAGTAAATACCAACTCTGACAATTAAGTTCAGCCTCCATAAACTCCTCTACAACTCCAATTGGATATAGTACTCTTCATTTCCTATCCTACATAGATACACTGGTGCAGCAGCTGCACTCCATCCCAGAGGTGGCTACGTTTCAGTGTGCAGTGAAGTGATTCCTATATACCTCTTGCCTACCTCACATTAGTGTTAAGGCTTAATTAGTTAATTTTTACAAAGTGTTTTAAGATCCTTAGATGAAAGATGGTATAACTGAGCTAAGTTGTCACTAGTTCACATTTTCTCCTTATGCTGCTTGCTTGCAGAGGTCCTACAGCAAAGAGCTATTTGAGGAGGTTATTTCAAAGATGAGGAAGGCTGGAATCAAGTCCACGATAGCAATAGAAAAATTCAAACTGCTGGCAGAGAAAGTGGAGGAAATTGTTGCCAAGAATGCCCGTGCAGAAATCGATTATAGTGATGCTCCAGATGAATTCAGAGGCAAGTTGATTTTTTTTTTTAATATAAATTTGGGGGGGGGGGGAGGGGAGTTCAGTTGCTTAAAGTACGTATAAGGTATGTATAATTTAGACCTGTGATTTCTAATGGAAACAGCCTACTGTTCTCTGTAGTCCTGAAGCTTCCACCAATTCAGTAAAACAGTTCAGGTTTGAGTGAAGAGAGCAAAGCTGTTCATGGACTGCATTATTCATACCTAGCCATGTGTTTAGACCAGCTTTGCAAACATGGGTCATAAAACAGTACAAGATCTCTGAGAGTATAGTGAAATGCTCACACTTTACACTTCGTTCTCCTTCCTAACTTTAAGTGAATGGCCAGCTCTGCATTCTAGGGCAGCCTTCATCCCAGCAATTCCCCATTTCCAGCAGCAGGTGCCCACCTGTGAGATCTAATCTGATGGTACCTTCACACCAATTCTGGATCAGTTGGCAGGAGACACCTAAGAAAGCTGCTTTTCCTCCCTTTGGGTTACCCTGTGTCACTTCAATAATGTATCTCGTCCTCAATGACCCAGAGAGATTCACCAGGTCACTTCTGTGCTGTGAGGCATCAGGAAAGCACTTACTTTTTCTTCTGTTTCTTTAATTTAATTACATAAGCTTCATCTGTCTCTTCAGATCCACTCATGGACACTCTTATGACCGACCCTGTGAGGCTGCCATCTGGAACGATTATGGACAGATCAATCATCCTACGACACCTGCTGAACTCCTCCACTGACCCCTTCAATCGGCAGACACTGACAGAAAATATGCTAGAACCAGGTAGCTCTGCCTTTGTATTGATGGAGGGTTGTACCCTTGGGTATGTCTCAGGCTTCTGAAGGGCAGTGTCATAGCCTGGATAGAACAGCAGTCCTGTTCTGCCCTCCCCACTCTCAGCTTTGGCCCCGAGTCTCTCAGAAAAGTTCTAAGTTTTATTCTTTGTGGTCAGTCTTTGTATTGTTCCCTTCTTTATCTGAATGAGTCCAGAGCTTCCACCATTTAGGCTAATGCATTTTATAATGGTAGGTAAATATTATATTCACTTCATAGATAAATAAAGTGAGGTAGAGAGAGATTAAGTGATTTGCCTGAAGTCACATGGCAAATTCATTACAAGCGCAGAAAAGAGAGCTCTGGGGTTCCCTTTTCATTCTCGGTCCTAACCAAAGGACAGCACTATTTGTCCTGTAGTGGTTTCTCAGCTTAATGTTTCTATAACTTCACAAATTTCACATTAACCATTTAAATTTTTTTCTCTTCATTTCAAGTGCCAGAACTGAAAGAGCAAATCCAAGCTTGGATGAGAGACAAGCAGAACACTGACCATTAAAAACTCCCTTGCAGTGCACGCCAAGGCCAATGAGAAGAGCAGGGCATGGATTGATGTAGTGATGATGGTGCATATAATCCATTGGAAGCTGAAGACGGAATTAAGGTTCAGGGTGCCCACCACCACTGACTTGTAGTAATGACCAGAAGCATGTGGACGAGAAGAAAAGCAGCTTAATTCTTGTACATATATTTAAGTGATAACAATGGTCAATAGTGTGGAGGACAAATTAGGAAGTTTCTAATGTTACAAAACAAAGTCCTTCAATATGTCACAATTTGGGGGTTTTACAGCTGAATTATTTTAGCAAAAATGAATGGATCAGGGCAGCATCCCTTCAACTTTATTTTTTACAGCCAGATATTCATTAATTTGATTGTGGTTAGAACCTTGGACACTTTGCTGCTAAAATAACATTTTTTTCCCTTTCTCCCCTCCCCCCCTCCCCCCCAAACCTGCACTGCTGTCTTTTTTTTTGGTAATGCAAATGAAAACAAAACTCCCCAGTGAAAATAGTCCTTCCCCTGCCCCCAGGAGAACATATTCTGTGAGATAATTGTGCCTGCAACAAAGTGTTAATCTTGGGATCGTATTTTTATATTATACATATTCGCATATTTGTTTTTTAATTGGTGTTAGATGACACACAAGAATAATAATTTAAAAAAATTTTGACACACGGATTTTAAGTTGTTCTTTGAGATGTCCCTTTTCTTTGTGTTGAATAGAGAAAATCTTGATGCTCTGGTATTTTTGAAAAGCCTTATGATAGAACATGTTGAAACAGCTGCTACCAAGGAGGTGTTTGGGAATGCCAGGACTTCAGTGACTTAAAATAAAGAAAGAAATTCTTTTAAAGCCGGAGACATAGTATGCTAAGTGACAGTTCTGAGCCGTTACAGTTTGTCTCTGGAGAGTGGATCCTTTTATTCTTGGAGCCTGTAATTTGGGGTGGGGGTCATTTTTATGTTGCGTACCAGTTTGTATCCATGGCTTGGCCTTACCAAAGCAAAAAGGGTGCAGGAAATGTAGAATTACATTTTTAAAAAAAAACCTAAAAAAACAAAACAAAAAAAAAACATTTTTGTATTACTGCCCCCTGCTTAAGATACTTGAATTTCCCTTTTAAAAAGGATTTGAAACCGCAGTGTTTTAAAATTAAGCCTGTAAAAAAAAAAAAAAAAAAAAAATTTGTTTTTTTTTTTTTTTCGCTGACAGTGTCCTCTGTTCAGTTCCTGACTCTTGAACTAAAATAAATGGTGATACACATTCGCAAGGAACCTTCTGTCTCCCCATCTTTCAGTGACTTGTTGAAGGAGGGGAAAGGATGGAATGGTTAGGTGGGAATGGCCTATTTTGCTGCTGGAAATCTTGATGATAATCAACTTAGGGTTCCAGAGGAAAAGCAATTAGACATGAAAAGCTGCATAAACATAAATGCAGATTCTCCTCTCGTGGAACCTTCAAGCTAATGCTCTTTTTCCCAGCTGGGAGAGCTTCACGCCACTTCACATCCATTCCATGGCTGAGTAGGGAGTGAGGTGGACAGGCTCCAGAACAGGCTTGTTCAGCCTCTTCAGTCAACCACAACATAGATACTTGAGAGGTGGGATAAATGAGAAGAGAAAAAATGTGAAGGGAGGAGTATTTGGCTGCATTGCTAGAGATGGAGAATCCTGGGGTGTGTGGATGATTGAAGAGTCTTTTCCATCACTTCTTGGCTGATTTATCCATAACTTGACACTGAGGGCTTTAAAAACAAAACAAACCCACACAAAAAAGCTACCGTTGAAGGAGCACTTACCATCACATTTGGTCATGGCTTTTGGGTTCTGCCATAACTGTGTGATGTTCAATAAGGAATGTCCCTTTCACAAACTCAATTTTTGTAAAGATAAGGCCTAATTAATTTTGTGTGTGTAAACACTGATTAATCTCACTACTTACAATAGGGAAGACCTCTAATTATCAAAGGTTTATTGCTTAAAGCTATTAGAAAAGCCCTGCAAGAGTTATGAATTCATCATTAGTTTGCTGGAAGACGCATATTCCGCAATGTGCTTGTTTGTTTTTAATGCGTGGGCTCCAAATTTTCATGGTTTCACCTTGTTGCTCTCTCAAATGTGCTCATTTCCCTTGACAGCTCTGAACATGTGTTTGGGGAAAGGAGAGATGGAAAAATTCTTAGTTCCCATTCAGCTGTTACAAATTAGATATTTGCATTGATAGATTTGTCTCTTCTCTCCTGTGGCTCATCTGCTTTTGGGGTTAAGGATACCTGAAACCATAAGCAATCTCATGCAGATCTAGGACTGATGATTAAAATGTGAAAAGTGCAAACTGAAGACCGAGAGGATCCATCTTTCATTGATGGAAACTGAGACTAAGTCGAATACATTCCTCACTAACTACAAGTATGTCTTGTCTAGGCCCTGAGGGCTCCTATTGCCTAAGTGTGCAGAAATCTGTCACTGCTATTTCACTTTGAGTACTGTATTCAGTGCTTAATTTTTGCCAGGGCTGATCCCTGACACTTCTAGGTTTGACAGTTCATAGCCCTGGCACTTCTGGGCTTGCTGCATCAGTTATGAATGTAAAACAATTGGTTGAGCCCTGGCATCTCTTTCATTACAAATGAAACACTGACAGTATTCAACACAAAAGACTGATCCACAGTGGAATCTTATGCAGAACAGTTATCATTTGACCATCCTTTTCAATGGGAAAGCACAATAGAAATCTCACTCTTTTTAGTCTATATAAATAGTTATGACACGTGTATTTTCTTCCACCTCTTCCCATCCAAGCATCAACAGAATAAGAATGGCCATACTGAGTTAGACCAAAGGTCCATCCAGCCCAGTATCCTGTCTACCGCCAGTGACCAATGCCAGGTGCCCCAGAGGGAGTGAACCTAACAGGTAATGATCAAGTGATCTCTTTTCTGCCATCCATCTCCACCCTCTGACAAACAGAGGCTAGGGACACCATTCCTTACCCATCCTGGCTAATAGCCATTAATGGACTTACCCTCCATGAATTTATCTAGTTCTCTTTTAAACCCTGTTATAGTTCTTGCCTTCACAACCTCCTCAGGCAAGTAGTTCCACAGGTTGACTGGGTGCTGTGTGAAGAACTTCCTTTTATTTGTTTTAAACCTGCTGTCCATTAATTTCATTTAGTGGCCCCTAGTTCTTATATTATGGGAACAAGTAAATAACTTTTCCTTATTCACTTTCTCCACACCACTCATGATTTTATATACCTCTATCATATCCCCCCTTAGTCTCCCCTTTTCCAAGCTGAAAAGTCCTAGCCTCTTTAATCTCGCCTCATACGGGACCTGTTCCAAACCCCTAATAATTGTAGTTGCCCTTTTCTGAATCTTTTCTAATGCCAGTATATCTTTTTTGAGATGAGATCACATCTGTATGCAGTATTCAAGATGTGGGCATACCATGGATTTATATAAGGGCAATAAGATATTCTGTCTTATTCTCTATCCTTTTAATGATTCCTAACAGCCTGTTTGCTTTTTTGACTGCCACTGCACACTGCGTGGATGTCTTCAGAGAACTATCCACAATAACTCCAAGATCTTTCCTGATTAGTTGTAGCTAAATTAGGCCCCATCATATTGTATGTATAGTTTGGGTATTTTTTCCAATGTGCATTTCTTTACATTTATCCATGTTAAATTTCATTTGCCATTTTGACTCATTAGAATGAACTCAGGGCTGGTCTACACTACAAAATTAGGTTGGTTTAACTACATTGCTCAGGGTTGTGAAAAATGTCACACCCTACGTGATGAAGTTAAGTTGACCTAAGCCCTGGTACTATTTGTGGGTAATGGGACAGGCACGTCTAGGCCTGCCCCCTCAACCAAAGTGGGGCTGCCATTGGACCCAGGCTGCACCTGTATACTGGGGACAACAAATGGAAAAACAGGAACAGGAGTGACGTCAAAGGTTGAAAATCAAGGATCCAGATGAGAATACAGAGCAAAGAACCCCTGACAGTAGTACACCTCTGTGGGTACACAGAGGTCTTTCGTGAGGTTACATCAACTCATTTAGATATTTGCCTAGTTTTACAACAGGCTACATAAAAAGCACTAGTGAAGTCAATACAAAGTAAAATTTCCTATGACTTGTTTATACTGCTCTATATACTATACACTGAAATATAAGTATAATATTTACACCCTAATTTATTTATCTTATAATTATATGGTAAAAATGAGAAAATAAGCAATTTTTCAGTAATAGTGCGCTGTGACATTTTTGTATGTTCTGATTTTGTAAGCAAGTAATTTTTAAGTGAAGTGAAACTTGGGGGTACACAAGACACAGCAGAATCCTGAAAAGGGTACAGTAGTCTGGAAAGATTGAGAACCACGGGGATAAGGGACCAGAAATAGACCTCAAAGTCACAGAACATGCCCACTCCCCAGCTTTCCTGCTCCTAGTGTGATGGAGGGCTATCTTGGCCAGTGCCAGCAGGGGGTTGACAAGGAGGTCTTGCAACTCCATGGGGCCACAGATGCAGTGTGTAAAATGAGGTGTGGGAAGAAGTGCAGCCAGGACCTCAGTATAAGGTGCTGGAGGAGAACTAAGCCCTGGTGAAATAGACACCAAGAGCTACCTACTTATTCCCTCTGAGCCATGGATTTACTAGTGACAGAAGAACCCCTTCCATTGCTGTAGTAAGTGTCTACATCCGTAGTCTCCAAACTTTTTTGATCGTGCACCCCTATCAGTAAAAATAAATTTTGAGCACGCATCCTGTGCCACGCCAGCTCTACCATTTTTGCTGAAAAAAAAAAAAAAAAAGCCGCTTGGACTTCTGCCTGAACTGCTGAAGCAAGGGGGGGAAAACACAACTCTGCGCACCCCCAAGGATCCTCTTGTGCACCCCCTGGGGTGTGCACACCCCACTTTGGAGACCACTGATCTACACTACGGCAGCACTAGAGCAGGTGTGCTGCTGTAGCATTTCTAGTGTAGTCACACCCTTAGGAAGTTTCGTTAGGCTTATCAGGGAGAAGGGTGGGTGGTATGTATACTTGTTGCAGGATTTACAAGCCTATTAGATATGAAGTAATTTACTGTGGTTGATTTGGCTTTTTACTAGTGTAATTAAGATCAGAATTTGACCTGGAAAGTCTGAAGTACTGCATTATGCTGCAGAACTACCATGGACATCAGTTATAACTCATTAAGGAAAAGTTGCCAAAGGAAATAACTGTGTTTTGAGAAAACAATACCAAATGTTTCAGAAAGGCATTGAATTAAGGAAGTCATCAAATCAAGCATAAAAACTTTTTGAAAGTTCAGCATTCATAGTGTGCTATACATAAGACAGTAAGAAAATTATATGAAATTTAGCATAAATGTCATTAGCACTTGAAACAGTGCCATCTTCATCTAGGATGGATTCAGGAACCTTTGATGAGCATGTACAGTTGAAGGCTAATAAATCTCAATGAACATGTAAGGGAAATAATATAAACTAAAATCCCAAGTAAACAGTCTTCAAATGAGGAACAATTCAGTTGAATCAAAATGGCTGGTCCCACCTTTGCTATGTACAGGTGGACCTGAAATACAGGGGAAATAGGTGGCTAAAACTTAGAGAAGCAGCCTCCCCTACATATTGTAGATCAGATAGTGCAAACTATGCTTTAGTGAATTAAAGCACAAATCAGTTTGACACTTGCTGTAATATTATGGCTGTGCTTTTCAAAAGGATGTGTCTGCAAATGAGTTTATTAAACTTGCTGATCTGCATGTGTGAAGCTAGAGACTGAGTTGAGGCTCCTAGGAAAGTTACCTTAAACGTTCATGAGGCCACCTCCACAGCACCTCTGGCCTCAGTCAGAGGAGAACTGAAGCCCAAATAAGAGACATATTTTGGTTTTCAAAGTGGCAACAGAAAGCAATGGCACTTTCCAACCAGCTCTGTCTGGTAAAATAAAATTTAACTCCCCACCCCCCATATGAAAAGACTATGAATGTCCTAGTCACTCAGTTTTTCACAGCAATCCAATTCATGGCTTCCACTCCAAAGCAGACTTTGACATTTGCACACTAGTCACCTGAAAAGCAGTATTGTGATTGTAACATTAGTGCTGTTTGGAAAGCATCACATTCTTTCTGAGGAATTAGTTAGAGATCATCAAACTGGATGTATAGCAGGAATCTAATAATACCAATAACCTGCATGATTCATAGCATCATGCATGGAAATAAGGCATAGGTTTTTAACTGTAATTAATCATGGGAGCAGTTTACCAAGGATTATGGTGGATTCTCCATCACTGACTTTAAATCAAGATTGGATGTTTTTCTAAAAGATCTGGTCTAGGAATTATTTTGGGGAAATTCTATGACCTATCTCAGTGGTTCTCAACCAGGAATACATCTATCCCTGGGGGTATGCAGAGATCTTCCAGGGGGTACATCAACTCATCTAGATATTTGCCTAGTTTTACAACAGGCTACATAAAAAGCACTAGCGAAGGCAGTACAAACTAAAATTCCATACAATGACTTGTTTATACTGCTCTATATACCATAGACTGAAATGTAAGTACAATATTTATATTCCACTCCATTTATTTTATAATTATATGGTAAAAATGAAAAAGCAAGTACTTCACTAATATTGTACTATGGCACTTTTGTATTTTTATGTCTGTGTAAGCAAGTCATTTTTTAAGTGAGGTGTAACTTGGGGGTACGCAAGATAAATCAGACTCTTGAAAGGGGTACAGTACTCTGGAAAGGTTGAGAGCCACTAGCCTACTTCCACCAAATAGCCATCCATTCTCCTCTCCAATAATCTCTCCTTGCCCTCCCCTCCCTGGACAGGTTTCTTGTATGACAGAATATAGCATCTTCATGGCAAGGGCTATCTTAGTGCACTTCTAGAACACCATGTAAACTTTCCCACACTATATAATGACTTCATAGTAATATAGGCTACTATAGTCAAAGGGTCAAATTGGGCTAGTATATGGCAGTATGATACATCACTACCCTTTTGCTACTGCCTTCTCATTCTCCAGAATATAAGATTAAGGCCAGAAGAGACCATAACAATTTTGTCTGACCTCCTACATGACAAATCCATCACCAAATGATTCCTGTATTAAGTCCAAACTTCTGGATTAGCTAGAGCATATCTTTTAGAAAGACATGTGATGGAGAATCCACCCTATCCTTCTAAGTTGTTCCAATGTTTAATTACTCTCCTATAAAAAATGTCTGATTTCTGGTATGAACTTATCTAGTTTCAGATCCAGTTGCTGGATCTTAGACATTTGTCTGCTAGATTAAAGAAATCTCTTACTGTCAATCTTTTCCCCCCATGTAGATATCTAGGCCATGTCTACACTTACAGTGCTACAGCAGCGCAGCTGTATCACATGTGGTGAAGACACTCTATGACGATTAAAGAGAGCGCACCAAACAAAAAAAAAAAAAAAAACAAAAAAAAAACCCACAACCACCCTGGGAGCAGCATAAGTTATGTCAGCAAGAGAAGCTCTCCCACCAACATAGAGCTGTGCACACTAGCACTTATATCAGTATAACTTCTGTCGCTCAGGGGGGTGAAATATTCACCCCCAGAGTGACATAAGTTTTGCCGACATAGGTGGTAGTGTAGACATAGCTTTGGACCATGATCAAGTCACCTCTTAAACCTTCTCTTTGTTAAGCTAATTAGATTGTGAGCCCTTCTCTTTCACTATAAGGCTGGGGCCTGTTTTCTGTGGGCACGCAGTCACACACAATCCCCCAAGGAGTAGACGTCTTTAAAGAGCAGACGTGAGAAGTGAACACAGTCTTCCAGTAACTGTCTCAGCACTGACGCATGCAGTAGAGGTAACAGCTCCCTACTTCTACTCAGTATTCCCCTACTTATACCAATAAGTTTATTGCCTTTGCTCTCTTAGCCAGTTGCATCATACTGTCAGCTCATGTTCAACTGGTTATCCCCATAACACAAAGCCCTGTGGAGTCACTGCTTTCCAAAATACTGTCCTCCACCTTGGGTGACCTACATTCTGGTTTCTACTATATATAAACCTTACATTTAATTGTATTAAAGTACATGTTGTTCAACAGATTGCTCTGTAGAACTGAACTGTCATTTACCCCTCCACTGTTTGTGGTCTGTTTTACCAGGCATGATAAGTTTTCTTCCAAGTCGTCGATAGAGATATTAAACGGGATTGGAACAAAAACAGATTTAATGAGGGGGGTCCCACTAGAAACACCTCCACTGGATGATGATTCCCCATTTACAATTAGTTAAGGATGTGTCATCCAGTTGATGGCTTGCTACTGTTAACTCTTCACTGGGATTCAGGACATCCTCATGCTGTCATCAAAAGGCAATGCTGCTTCAGCCACTGACTGATAAGCCCCTTCTGCTCCTGTGGGCTTCATATTAAAAAATAGTTTCCCCAACTCATTTAAGCACAGGAATATAAAAACAAACCCTTACCCATCTCTAACTGTTCAGGGAGCACATCAAATTAATGTTGTGGTGGCACTCTACTGTACTTGTATGTATTAAGCTCATGCAGATGTATGCAACTATTACGTAACATTTCCTCTTTTCTTGTAACAAGATTATACGACTGTAAATTTTTATCACAGGGAGTTTGGGGGGTTGCAAGTTATTCTTGGAGCCCTGGAAGTTTCTTTTCTACTACATTTTCCTCTTTAAATCCACACCTATTCAAAAGCTCTGTATTGTAGTGATCAGCCATCCCAGCATAGTAGGGTCTGGATTATCTGGAATCCAGCAGCATTTCCCGTTCAGTTGGCCAGAAGTATTTAGAAGAGCAGCATATAGGGTCTCCAGCACCTCACAGCAGTGAAGGACTAAGAGACTAAAATGTTTGACAATGCTGTGGAGGTAGAGTGACCCAATAGGGTTCCACTTACCTAAGACAGAAAGTGCCTGCTGGGGTCATGGGCAACTTGTGCATGGGGGAGTGTGCAAATGAGCAGCTGTGCTTTCAGTGTCAATCCAGCTGTGCGTGGGGTACTGGGTTAATCCTCCATGATGACATTTTAGGAGCTAGTCGTTTTGGGATGTTGGAGGACTGCCAAAATGAAAATGATTCTAATGTAATGGAATAGTTATATGCCAAGGTACAATGCCTAAATACAGGCAGTGTCCTGTATTTAGCAGAGGTTGCCAAAGGACGCACAAAGAATTTAACATTTAAGCACTTTCCAAAAGCAAAAAAAAATCAATATTCTGAGATTTAAGGAGAACCTCCATGTTTTCTCTCATGTTGCTACCTACGTGTAGAACAACCACCTCGATCGTGTATGCCATGCAACCTCCCTCCTCAATATCCACCTTTTCCCGCCCCTCACAATCTTTTAATTGATTCTCTAATTATATCCCTTTAAACAAAGTTATTCTAAACAAACCAAACCTTAGGAACTAGGGTACTGCAACTGTACTATGCAAACAACCTCAGCCTTATTCTGCATATCCCTTCTTCCTTCCCTCCTCTCCCCTGCTTCTCCCTCTCTCCCACTGTTCTGGATCAATTTAGAAGTTAAGTTCCCCTGAACAGGAATTATATCACATACCATATACACTTAAATTGATATACAGAAATATGCTAACCATCGCAATTTGTAGTGGGGATGTTCCGTAATCAGGCTAAAGCTTTGGATGCATTGTAGCTCTACTACACAACGGATGTGTGTTGTAGCCAGGTTATGGGACAAATGTTTTAACTGTAGTGTAGATACTATCTTAAGAAATTAGTATACATTTTGGACACACACTGTAATCCCATATGTTAAAATACATCCTTTCATTTAAAGATTCAATCAGTAACCTCTATTTGCCTCCCTGAATAGAAAAAGACCTATATAAAAAAAAATTCCTGAGATCAGTCATTATAGAAGTCATAAGACAGAAAAAATTGATCTCTTTAAAAACAATACAGAAACTAAAATACTCTTCAGTCAATTACTGTCCCAAACAACCAAGCGACAGCCCTCAAACAAAATATGGTATCAATCCAGTACCTTTTGAAAGGGCTCATGTTACTGGACTCCTCTTACCGGGTGTGTGTCTGGAGGAAGCTATTATTGCTGACAGAGACTGATATATTGGAAAAACAGATCAGAGGAGAAAAAATATTAGAAAATGGAGAAGTTATACTAAAAGGTATTTAAAAAAAACCAACCCTGAAATAATACTTACCTCTCTCAAAATCCTCAGAATGGGACACAAATATTGTTCTCTCGCCTGTAGTCAGAGCTTTTTATTTTTCTCTCCATGCTAAATTTTCATCTAATTTTTTAAACACAAAGAGGAAGGCTGATGATTCATGCTGCGTCACACACACCAAAAAGAGCAGTTTTTTCTGATTTTAATATTTAAGGGCATCTTGGAAATGTGTTAATGCCAAGACATTTTTGGCAGTCCCAGTTTGGATGCTTTTTACTGTGATTGTTTTGCTGCCTCGGGAGAATGCAATTTTTAGAGTCTTTGAAATGATTGTTACAACAGCTCTTCCATTATTTTCTACCTGTCTCATGTTGCTGTAATTGCTGAACCTGCTTTCCCCAAGGTAATTGTACCAAACTGTCTCCAGAGATGACATCATAGAGTGATAATTTCCTTCTCTTCTGCTATTCAAATCAGATGAAATTCATCCCTGTATGGGGGGACACCACAATACATATGCATCACTTCAATCCCACTTAAACCTTCATAAGATGGGGTCCTTCAGAAGAGGTGGTAGGACTCATCTAGTGCATAGGCCATGAGTTCAGGTGAGACATGCATTTACCTCATGCTGAGCCCTTACACGGGGGTAAATTTTATCCACAGTGAGCATTGTGTTCTGAGTGGAAGAAGGGATGGACACTAGAATCAGAAGACTGCATGTGCTTTAGAAATAACAGATGGAAATGGATAGTTTGAGATAGGCAGTTCTCACTGAGTAAACTGGAAGTGTCAGGAAGGAGTGGCTAGTAGAAATGTGTAATTTCAGAGAAGGAACCAGACAGGAAATATCGCCCAGGAAAAGATCATAGAAATATACAGATGCTCCTGATTTTCTCTCTGGGTTGCACTGAAAAAGGTCTGAACTGCTTCCCCAACCTGTTCTGTCATAACATAAAAATAAAAATGTTTTCCCCTCCTTTGACTAAAATCTTGTCTAAGTTCTGGTGAAGGAGAAATGCTAATGTTGTGTTTGTTTTGTAAAGCATTTTGTATATTTCCTGCACTACACAGATAATTTAGATGACATGGCATGGAGATTTAGGGTCAGAGCCACAAATTATTAGACCAACAGATTCCTGGTCATTTGCACCTAGATATGCAATTTTACACTGCATTGTAAGAAATGTCACCTGCATCCATTGACGTCACTCTGTTGCATTTGTATTCAGGACTGTTCCTATATAGAGCATTTAAAGGACTGGTGGGTGGATGGTTGTTTTGTAGCTTAGGAAGTTCTGGGTTCTTTTGAATTGACAGTTGCATTAACTATGTGTTGTCAATAACTGCTCCACATTACATCACTCAGAACATAAAATTACTAATTACCTACAAGCTGACATGAGGTCAAGCTGCAGAGTTGAAACAGACATTAGACCATGCTTGAAGTATGGGGATGTGTCAATCTGCAATTTTGGTTCATTCCATTAGTTGAACAGGAGCTAGTCATGAAGTTTGGCTCTGGACTCTCCCAAATTTCAGGGTTGTTTGGATCTGGGTTTCTGTTCAGGTCCATTTCTAATTATAAGTTTAAAACAATAAACAAAGGAAAAAATAACTTGTTAGTGTTGGGAGAAATTTATCCATGATTTAACTTCAGTGACTTCCATGGAGTTATATCAGGGACCACTTTGGCCCATTCAATTTACCTTTCTTCCCCCGCAGTATCATCCATCAGGTGAACTAGCTCATACTTAGTTCACACAAAGAGATAGCGTATTTTATATACTTTGTAACTGACAAAGAAAAAAACCCAAACATTTAAGAACCTGCATGTAATTCCACTCCATATGGTGACAGTTTAAGCCTCAAGGTATCTCCTCCTAAAATCCTTTTTATCCTTTACAGAAAAGCCATTACCCCAACAGACACTCAAGGAGAACACTAAGCTATTCCCAATCAATCCTTAGGTACTATTATATTTATTCAGTTTACAGACTTGTATGAAATTTGGTGGTGAGCCTCCTTAAGGCCCTTTCTTCTTCTGCCCATGTGTTTGGAGACCATTTGTCATTGTACAGAAATTCCTATAAATGACAACGTGGGATTTTTTTAAATCATGGTTTTAAGACCTAAGTTAACTGATACGAGGTTATTCCTAATTAGTAAAAAATGTCTGTTATAGAAAAATGATGCATGAACAAATGGTTCACAGGATCTTTGAGTGAAATTAAACACCTCCAGCTGTCACCAGGGAAAGCTGTGGGATACGGTGACAACAAAACAGATATCTGACAATAATAATTTATAGTAGGCTTTTAAAGATAGGATTTTTTAAGAAGGCAATGTCAAACGCTTTAGGCACCAGATTCAATCTTGCTTAGATTCTTTGTTTACTTCTAAATCTAATACTCTCATCAACAAGAACTTTAAAACCATATCAATGGTAATTTATAGGACCTATAAAACTACATTTTGTTCTTGCTTTGCAGGTTCTGCAGCAATGTTTAACTAGCAAGTAATGTTTCCACATCTGTACTGACAATCATGCTGCCATGCAAAGAATCACTATGAATGCAAGTTAAAATTGTAGCTGCTAAACAAAAACACTTATGCTCACGTCAACTTGATCCAAAAACACATTGCGGGTGGGGGGGGGGGAAGGGAAATAAATATTTGCCAAATAGAAAAGGACAAAAATAAAATCCCCCACCCCCATTTTTAAGCTTCTTAGAATGTGTCAGAAGGAATGCAGATTAATACAAACAAATATTGAACACTGTGATTGAGAGGAACAAAAATAAATCTTGTACTGGATATAGAAATCTTGGGTATCAAACATTTGCAAAAAGAAATTGTGCTTAATAAAGGACCAGCATGACAGTACAACTCTTCAGCTTGTTGGTTTACATTCTGGAATGCTCAGTTTAAATCCATGATATTGCAGTGAGACACTCTGCCTTACAATATTCAACAGCAACCCCTCCAGTTAACTCAGGAGGAAAATTCAGTTCTCAAGGGAGTCCCATCCATTTCATCTCTGCCAAAAGGACAGTGCTGCAAGACAAGGCCTGGAGAAATACAAGCAGGCATCCTCATAGCTCCAGCAGATATACAGAGTAAAATCACGCCACACAAGAGATGTAATCTTTAATCTTAATTTAAAATATAGTTTTAAAAGCTAAGATTTAATTACAAAGATAGCAAAAAGATTTTGGGTGTTAGGATGATGCTGAGTGACTGGGTTTCAATCTCTAGAACCACTCAAGTTTTAGTTGTGGAGTGGGTGTGAAATTTTGCAGTTGGAAAGCTGAGAGATTAGAATGTGATTAGAATTTCTGTGAAAGATGAACAGACTGTCAAAAGCAATATGCAGACTCTGAGGTCTGCTAAAATGAACATCGAGACATATTGATACATTAGGTAAATACTGACCTTAGTTTTGCCTTAGTAAATAAACAGTTACCTTGATGAACAATAAAGCCTGATGGCCACCAAAACACGAAGGCCATATATGTATTGTTGCACATGTGCTGAATAACAAAACATAAGCTGAAGCTGAAAATAATTTCTATGGCTTAAGGTATTTAACAATTGTGAGTTCTTCCTTCTCAATTAATAAGGAGAGAGAGAGAGAGTTAAAGATCCACAAAATTATTATTCACCTCTGATAGATAGGCAAGAAGCAGACATTTGCATATCATCCAGCTGGCTCATCAGAAGTACAAATAATCATTTTCACTGAATTTAGTTGCATTCAGGATGCATTTGTTTACATAAATGACCTCCATAGTTAACATTGCTCCAGACCTCACTATTATTTTCTTTGTAGGATCTGAACAACATACATTTCCTGACATGATTGTTTTTACCAGGTCATGAATGAGGATTTTCTTCTGCAACTACTATTTTTCTACCCTGCAGGAAGCCTGGCAACAAGATCAGCCTGAGGAGAATGCTAACTAAAACAAGGAACACAACACTGAACAGAAAAGACACTAACATTAAAATTTTCAGGAGTGCCCCCTGATTTATGTGCCACTTTGGGCCTGATTTTCAGGAGTAATGAGTATCCATGTCTCCTTTTGAAGTTGTAGGTGCTTAGCACTTATATCAGAACCCAACATGTCTCAAATGGAGCACCAAAAGTTGAGGCACCCAGAACTAATTGCCACTTTTGACTATTTTGGCCTTACTTGTGCAAAATGCTGCCATCTCTAACAACAGAATATTACATGTTAATCACTCTGAGGACCAGAAGCAAGAGTCACATGCAGCACAGCACAGACTTCCCTATTGACAGTTCCAAAAAAAGATCTGTGACTTCATCCTTCTTTATTGAATGACCTCAGACAACAGCGGTTCTGAAAAAATTTAACTTGAAATGGTCTGCTAGGATTAAAAATCTTGACACTTTGCTTACTAAATTTGTAAATGGAGTTTTGTGGAACAGATAGAAAACAAGAATTTATTCATGCATGCAAGATTTTTCTGCATTCACTTACACTGCAAATATCTGGCAATTAACCACATAACTGATATGTCTGTGTCTATCCAAGTATCAGGAAGAAAGGAGTGCACTGCATTGAAAGCCCTTATTAGCAGACTATGAAGATAGTTGTATTTTAAACCCAAATCGGACAACCAAATGTATTCTGAGCTGATCTGATGTAATTGTCTTAATGCTTCAAAACTATACATGTAGTAAATGTAGCTTTAGCATGAGTACAGACTGGAAATTTGTAATAGTTTAAAAACCTCACACCAGCTCTTTAAAAGTGTTGATTAAATGACAATTTCAGTGGGCCAAGAAAAGTGCCATTTCTCCCATCCATAACTCTGTACTTTTCCTCAAAGGAAGAACTGTGAGTCTTGACCTCCCTCTTATTAATTCACTCATTGCCTTCGCTCAAGGGCATATGTTGAGCTTTCTCCTCCTTCCAATCCATTTTTTCCTAAAGTAGCATAGGCCAATCTATATAGAGCTAGAAAGAGTTTTTGAGCAGATTGTCACTACAAATCAATTTTTAGCATGAAGCAGTAAGACATACATCATGAATATTTAAAGCACTCAAATATAACTTTAGATTACACAACAAGTTTACAAAAGCTATTTAAACATTCACAGGAAAACAAATGGCCATGAGAATGTGTAAAGAAAATGTCAGTTTGTAGCTCTAGACAACTCAAGCTGTCTCATACCCCAAAATGCCCTTCTAAAGAGACTACAATATATTTTCTGTATGTGTAACTTGCTTTCATTGGGCCTAATCCAGCACTCACGGTTGTAAATTAAAAACCTTCCAAAGGGCCTAAATGCCTAGGAATCATTGGGTTTACCCTTTTATAGCTTCTCCCAGCATACCTGTATGGTAACTGCCCCTTTAAATTTGGAAGAAACAATCAGCTGTAGTGCTAAAACAATTATTTTGCCTCTGCCTACTATAGCTAGCCCTTCTCTCCCTTCTACCTAATAAGTGCATAGCTCCTTTTATGTTGCTTTCTTCTTTCTTATAGTTAAAAAAAAACATATCCTCTTTCCATTTATCTATAGTTTTTAAACAAGTGAAATGTTAAAGATTACCCAGGGTCCAGAGTAACATATATTTGTGAGTAAAATTACTGACCTATGTAAGGAGATACGGTATGTAAACATACTGAACAAATTAATTCTTGATGTGGAATTACATTAAAGTAAGTTTGGAGATGCTGTTACACTAGTAATTTATTTGGCTCACTAAAGAGTATGTTACAGTTTTGCAAACTCATGATTTTAGTGGGATAGCTGATGTTTTTATTAAAGCTGCAACTTCTGGAGTCATGTGACTAAGTGAGTCTCACAGCTTTAATTTTAAAAGTAATTTTATAGCCTTCATAGTTACAGAGAAAAGCTTGAAAATGTGAATCCTAAGGATTTACAAACCAGAGGGCATATACAAAGAACCTAAAGTGTATTAGGTTTTAAAATCTCATGAGTTTGAGTCAAGCAACTCTTTTGGGCACCTGACTCATGAGCTGGCAATACTGATGACAGTAAGTATATCTCAGAGACTGGGTCATGAATAGCTGGCCTAAAATACAACTCCTCTCTCCATAAAACTCTTCCAGGATTAGGGTTAAGGTAGAAGTGCTTGTGGGGGGGAGGAGATGGAGAACAGCTCCCCCTCCTTTGCTAACAGCAGAATTGAAGCTACCCTTCTCTTACTAGCCTGGGCTGGGAACAGTTCTCTCGTCTTCTTGTCCAGCACACTCAGAAGGGCGCCTCCTTTTTAACAGCCAGCCAACCAGCAACCCCCAAACTATCACGTAGGATTTTATGGCTGCTCTTGTCCCTTCAGCAAGGAAACGGATGAAGAAAACGTTACTCCCGTGTGCAATTAGAAACCACGATCTTGCTGGGAGACGGGGCTTTGTCTGGGGCCGTGGCCTGGAGCGATGGAGATGGGCCTGCTGCCGGGTGAGCGGAGTTAGTCTCAGCAGCCGGGACAAGGAAGGAGACCCCCCCACCTCGTGAAGTGGCCTGTCCCCCAATTCATTACCCGTCTCATGGGGCGGGCCCCCTTCATGAGGGGTGGCGGTGGGTTGTGCGGCAACCCGATGCTATGGCAGAAGTAGGCCTCGAGCCACACCTCGGCCAGGCAGGGTCCTAGACCTGAATCCCCTTCACCAGCCCCCCGGGACAGCCCCCCAACCGCCTTCGTTCCCCAGCCCTGCGGCGGTACCCCACTGGTAACGGCCGCCTCCTCAGCCGCAAAGAGCCGTAGGCCCGAGCCGGTGTTCCTCCGCAGCCGGGCGCGATAGCGGACGAACAAACGCCCCCTGGCTGCTCGTCATAGGCTAGGGGAGAAAAGAGAATCATTTCTTTCGAACGCTGATTGGCTAAAGAGATGAAGGGGCGGACTTTTAACGCCGTTTCGCATTGGGATTGGCCAAGGAGGCAGCGCAGCCTTCCCCACCCCCATGAGCGGCATTGAGTTGGACGAGCCCATTCTTCTGTTTCGGGCTGTGATTGGCGGAGTGGCGCGATGCGATTAAGCCCTCATCCGCGCTGGGATTGGGGGAAGGGGCGTGGCCGCGCTGGGATTGGCGGGGGGTAGCGTTGCTGGGGGACGGGGGCGGGGCGCTGCTGGGCTGAGGGATCGCCTGAGTCAGTTTGCAAGCGGCGCTCCAAGGCAGCGCAGCTGCGGCCGGCTCCTCTCGGGGGTTCCTTCTCCCTCCCGGTCCGGGGCTGCCCTGGGCTCCGAGCTTGTCCCGGGGCACCGTGATGGGGCTGGGCGGCCCTTTTCTTCTCCTCTCCCTTCCTCTGCGTGTCTCCGCCGGCTCCTCCTCCTCCTGCTGACTGCGCCGCGGACCCCTCCGGACCCCCACTGTCCGCGGCCCCGCCCGAGGTGAGCGCTGAGGGGAGCCCCTGGGGGTGATGGGGAAGCCGCCCGTGAAAGGGGGGGGAGGAGCCAGGGGACGGTTAAACCGCCCGTGAAAGGGGGGTTGCGGGGGGGGGAGAGGTAGGTGCCATAATGCGGCGGGGATGGGCGGGGGCCGCTTGTTTACCCGGGGGCTGCGGGTAGTGCTGGCAGAGGTTGGGGGGAGCCCCCGGGCGGCGATGGCCGGGGCCAGCTTGTCCTGGAGCTTTGCTGGCGAGGGAGATTGCCCGGAGCTGTCAGTGCAGCGGCCCAAGGGCGTGGAGCTCGCTGGCAGCCTTTTCTCCTCCCTGCTGCGCCGGCCAGATCCGCCGCACCAGTCCCCCCCCCCCCTGCTTCTCCCCTTCCCCCAGGAGACGCTCGGTGCCAGCGCCTCTGCTGTCTCCCCGCCCGCCCCCACCCCGGACCTCGGTCTCCAGATCCTGCCTTCTCCCCAAAGTGCGGATCGAGCCGCATCTCTGCATCCCCATCTTCAGGTGCATGGTGGAGGCTGTATTTGCTCCCTCCAGGGTTGGGAGAGAAGGATGGTCCCAGAGCATCTGCTGGGGAAGGGTTGGGGGGAGACCAGAAGGGCAGGGGATTTACTGCGTTTTTGGACCCATCCATAGGGCTTGTATCGTCTGTATTCAGTTCAGCATAATTACCAGGGCAGCCATATTGGGATGATGAACGGACAATCCTCTAGGAGCTGAATCGGGATGGAGGGAGGGGGTAGGAGACGGAGAATGACAGAGGCCTGGCAGCTGTGGGGTCACTGCCTGAATACAGCGGCTAAATCAAGGGTGTGGAGTTAGAACCACCGTCACTGATGTCGGGTTGAATTTTGCACCTAATTTTTTTTGTACAAAATGCAGAATTAAGCTTAAAAGTGAAGTTATGTTCATATTCCGTTATTCAATGTCTTTCAACTAATAGTTTTTCGCTTGTGTGCTGCCCTTGTGTGAAATCCAGTGTTGTGTGCTGATCAATTGTTTGTAATCCTGTATTTATTTCCTTTTGCATTCCTGGGGGGAGGGGGGGGGGAGTCATTGTAATGACAAGGCTTTTGACACTGTATCCAGGTGCCTGAATTCAGTATTTTGTCTGGCTTCAGCACTTTCATTTAAATTGGAAAAAAAATCTAAGTAATTTGGCAGCCTGCACTGCAGCAATCCAGTTGATGTCTCAGGCTGTTATTTCTGTCTGATCGTTGGTGGAGTACCCAAAATTGGAGTCCTTATGGTCCTCTTGTTCATGGAGTCTTACTGCTTTGAACAGCTGCTCTGGCTAACTTTCCACAGGCTAATCTCTTTGCTTGCCCCTGTTATCTTTTTAATGATGGCGCAGTGATTAGGTTACAGTTACCTAGGAGCCTGTTTTTAATTTAAAAGGTAGCACTCTGTGCTAGGCAAATCCTAAGAGATGTAGAACTCAGAATTTGTTTTCAGTTGTGGTGTAATCACCAGTTGGGTTAATCAGAGGTGATACTATAGTTTGTCATTTCTCAAATATCTATCCTGTATAGTGATCCTAAACTCCATTTGCTACTTGAAGATGGAGGACTGGCTATAAGACTATCAACATGGTTTTATGGCGTGTAACTGTTTTTCCGCTTGTCACTATTTATTCACCCAAGTCCCTAATATCAATGTCCTCAAGTTCCATTCTGCCCTTAGTTTCCATTTATTTAAAACAGATGCTCTTTTTTGAAAACTTTGTTTAAAGGGAAACGCTCAACTAGTTATAGGCCTCAAGACTAGGTCTTGTATTTTTAAGTGGTTGTACAAAACCCCAAAATATATATAGAAATTTTTGAGTCTTTAAGCTTTAGCAAAAAAGAAAAAAATGTAAATGCTCTCATGTTTTTAATCCAAACATAGTACTAGTAATAGTGCATTAGAACCCCAGAGGACACCGATCAGTGTATTGTATTTGTCACCTTGCATAACGTGAAAAATGGTAAAAGGTAAATTATTCTGAAATTTGCTTAATAACAAATTTAGATATTTAAATGCTGGGGGTTGGGGGTGGAATTAGTAGTAGTTTGAAATATGTAAATACGAATCTGATAGAGAGGAGGCAGCAATGGGGTTTATTTCTGTCCTGACAAATACCTAGTTAAATGCTCAGGTGTTGTTCACATTTAAGATTGAGAACCAGGTGATGGTTCATGTTAAAGACATAATAAAAGCTATGACAGTGCAATTCATGATTTAGGGGAGAGGCAATTGTTGAATTAGTTCTAAGTGGCTCACAGGATCTGGTCCAAGAGGTGAATATGACTGAAATGCTTAGTAATAGTGAACATAATGTAATTAAATTTAACATCCTCGTTACAGGACAAATACCAAAGAAACCCATCTCAGTAGCATTTAACTCCAAAAAGGGGAACTACTCAAAAATTAGAAGCTAGTTAAGCAGAAACTAAAAGGAAGAGTCACAAGATTGAAACACACCTGCAAACTGCATGGAAACTTCACTCAACGCACAGTCAACCTGTGGAAATAGTTACCAGGGGATGTTGTGGAGGCCAAAAGTATAACTGGGTTAAAAAAAGAAGCAGAGAAGTTTGTGGAGGATAGGTTCATCAATTGCTATTAGCCAAGATGGTCAGGGATGCAAGCCTATGCTTTGGGTGTCCCTCAGCCTCTGACTGCCATAAACTGGGACTGGATGACAGGGTAAGATGGATCACTCAGAAATTGCTTTGTTCTGTTCATTCCCTCTAAAGCACCTGGCTACTATTGCAAGACTGGATTCTGGGCTAGATGGTCGATGGGTCTGACCCAGTATAGCCGTATTCTTATTTTATTATGGAAGTATTCAGTCTTTTTCTTCACTTTTGTCCCAGTTTGAACCCATGCAGAAAAAATGCCTAAGAATAGACAATTAACAAACTCTTTCCAAGTCATTAGGAAAATGATTCATTCTGGGATTAATCTATTGGTAACTTTCTATGGCGTATAAGGAACAAAATCTGAGCTTATGAATCTTATTGGCGTAAACACCTATCAAAGTCTATGAACTCCAGCTGCTATTTTCTTGCAAGGTGCATCTCTTGTGACAACTCCGTAGGGAGGCTGTGTTCTGTAGTGGTAAGAGTATCAGGAGCTAGGTTATTTGGGGCTTATTTCTAATTCACCGCTGGCTGCTTTGTGATGCCATGGGTAAGTAACTTAACCTCGCTATGATTCAGTATGTTGGAAAGGCATGAACCCATCTTAAGTGTTTTGAGGTCTGATTAAAATTGCTGTATAAGTACAAACCATTGGCTCTAATTTCAGCAAAATTTGAAGCTAATGGAGTCTTAGGCTACAGGCTGTATCAATGTATTGGAAAGCAACCTTGTTCAGCGAGACAGTAGAGAGTGTGTATGGAATCCACTTGTAACCCTAAGCAAACAACTTTAATTTGTTTTTTAGCTGTGAAAAGTAGCAGAGCTGAGATTGAGGTAAAATGAGGTGCAGTGTAATCACAACTGTAGGAAAAGAGTCTGAAAACATGCGGGCAATTTTATAATAAAAAACAGCTCATTGATATGTCTTATGGACTGTTTTGTTATTTTAGTGACCCAGTTGTGTGTGAACTTCACTTTCTTGATTTCTGCCATTAGAACAGGGTATACTTCAGCCTATAGTTGAGTCATGATGTCCTGCATATGACAGGCATCCTGTCAGTGTGTAGAGCCTTTTAACACAAATAAGGTGCATCTGTTTATAACATTAGTTAAATGTGGTATCTGAAAATATGGCTTGAGTAGTAATAAGAATGAAAAACCCAGTATTGTTTTGAGGCCCTTTGGTGTCCCTGGAAAGCTGTGATTAAACTCCTCTGATGCTGTTGGAGAGAGCATTGCAAAAGTACACCAGGGAGCAGTACCTGGCTTTTTGTATTCCAGTTGTGGATGGTTGTATGCTGATCTGGCCTCACTCCCCATACCTCTTCTTCAAATTTTTTCCTGTGGGATGATGAACTGTTCTGAGATCTCCAGCTGCTTCCATTTTTCATGAATTTTGTTGTCTCCAGCATTGCTGCTGGCAGTATAGAGGGAGCTCATTCTCATGGGGGGAGTTATTGAAAAGAACAGAGTAAGAAATACTTCATTTTAAATGTATTTCGTATGTTAGGCTTGGAGCATGCAAAGCTCATTTAATAGTGATTAACCTGGGTTTTGGAGGAAGGGAATTGATTTCTCTTGTTAGACACTCCAGCAGGAAACTTTCTTATTTAAAAAAATTCTGATCCACCAATAAGCAACATCATTACTAAAGAGAAACCAGAAAGCATTTTGTCCTTGATAATTTTTTGCTGCAAAAGGGCCAGCAGATGACTAAGATTTTTAGGTAAATGTTTGAACTGTCTTCTTGAGGTTTTGATAGAATTATGTACTCAGGGGTGGGAGAGAAGAAACATGACCCAAATCATCTTATGTTCTAAAGAATTAATAGAGTGGAAAAGTTCAAATGAAGTAAAACACTTGCCCTGCAGTACAAGCGAGGGCTTCTAGAACTTCCATTGCACCATTCTGCTGTTGTGATGCTTGTAAATATGTCACAAAGGGAGGAAAGCAGGCCAGTCTGGCAGCCAGATTCTATACCAGGGAAGGTTCTAAAAGAATAGTATTGTGAGTGGTAGCATTGTCCTCACTTCTGGAACTGCACATCCCACTCTTCATAAAGTTAAAGCTTGCACATTTTGCAGTCTTTTGATCTTACTTACCATTTTTATTGGGGAGAGAGGGCTGGTGTTTTTTATAATTGTCACTTCCCCCATTTAAACCCGATGTAAGTGAAGAATCCATTGGTCTCTGTAAATCAAGATTCCTGTTAATGCAATACAGCCTCTTCTCACACAGGTGTGCTTCTATCACTGGAGTGAGGTGACGAAATGGTGCCTCACTCATCCCTATGCCTGCTGCAGGGAGATCTCTTATGCTGTAGAAAGTTACAAAATAGCATTTAAGTAGAGGATACAAAAGTACTTTTTACATCTTAATAGTAGGACATGTAACTCTTCTGATACTGGAAAAGCCGTCAGTCCGTTTGCTCTTAGTTCCTGTTTCACAGAATGTGACTCGATAATTAACACTGAAGAAAGTGAAGCTGTAACATGGTTGGGGGGAGCCCCAAATGCCTGATTTATTTATGCTTTAACCAGCTGCATCTCAATAGGCAATAATTTGCAAAGGGTACTTTCTACTAAAATTTTACACATAGCTGCAAACTGTCTACTAAAATGCAGTCTAATGCAGGGCTCTGAAGTTCCAGGGATCGGAGAAGAAGGGACAGTTATTTGACTGCTTCAAATAACATAGCGGCTTAAAAATGCTAGGTGGCCTTACATCTAAATCAACACTAAATGGGTCCTCTATCCCTCAATCTTCAGTAAATACTAATTCTATACAAAAACTAAAATCCAAGAAGGTACTTTTGAAGAAAAAAATATTTGATCCTTTCACTAGTTTAGGAAATGTACCTTCTAAAAAATTCTCTTAGCTGATGGCCTTGCTTACTTAGCTCAGTGGTTTGAGCATTGGCTTGCTAAACCCAGGGTTGTGAGTTCAATCCTTGAGGGGGCTACTTAAGGATCTGGGGCAAAAATCTGTCTGGGGATTGGCCCTGCTTTGAGCAGGGGGTTGGACTAGATGATCTCCTGAGGTCTCTTCCAACCCAGATATTCTATGATTCTATGTTACCCTGGATTTGCTAGGACTTGTAGTTAGCTGCTTAACAAAATGTCAAAAAATTTTCAAGTTCTTTATCAGGCTGGGTGGGAGAATAGAAAGACAAGAACCACTCAGCAAAGTGCCTCGTAAGATTTCGGATAGTACATTCCCAGCAAAAGGCTTTCTGTCTGCTCTGTGAAATCCAGTTCTAGTTTTGTTGTGTGCGAACGTACCATATGAATATTCCGTATAATCACCTTTCTCCTCGATTAACCTGCTACAAACAACTTAATATAGGGAGTGCTGAATCTTTCCCTAAATTGGATTTCATGACCAATTCAGTGAATTGCTTCTATTCAGGCAGGTTGCTATCTTCAGCAGCAATATGCAGGTTCACTTGAACATTAGTTTAACATAATGTTTTCCTTAGAGTGTACTGGTATCTACCGGGATCATATCACTTAAGGAGGTAAAGGTGTGTGTGTGTGTGTGTGTGGGGGGGGGGGGGGGTTATATTTAAAAAAAAAAAGTCATCTGATATTCAGATGAGGAATGGTGACAAAGTCCTATGTTTGTTGCTACCTGCCATGCAGGGAATGTTCTGTAGTGTTGGACTACAGTGAATAACCATCTGGTTAGGGTAATCTGCTGTATGTGAAATACAGAATCTGCATCACTCTGCAGATCATCATAGGTCATTCAGAGTTGCTCTGGTTGAATTAGCCTTTACTCTGTGGAAGAGCTTTTCCTGAGACTTGCTTTAAATTCTGCTTCTTAGCAGCAATTGAGAAGGAGGTATCAACCCTGTGCATATCTGTGACTTGTCACGTTCTGTCACCTTATTAGTTACATTGTTACCCAGTTGCATGTCATTGATTACAGTAGACAACTAAAATTGTAACAATCACCTGGTTAGCTGCCTTGATAAACTGTTGAGCGGAGGAACATCCTTGTTAAATAACTTGTCCTGTTTTCTGGGATGAGACAACCTTTCCATCATTGTGATGCAATGTCATCCTCTGCCATTAGTGTGGTGAAGTAATGCAATTTTAATTAAATCTGTCTGTGCCATGTAAAAATATCATAGAATGAATTAGGCTATGCCTAAGACTTTTTTTTTTTTTTTAAATCAGCTGGTGAATTACTTTTGTACTTTTTTCCTTCCTGGTCCAAACCTGGAATAAAAATGCTCTTTCATTGGAGAGTCAGAGTTTAGTTAACTGTGGGATCAATTTCTGGGTGTTGTGACCCATATATCCACACTTATAGAGCTATATCCAGCACAGACTCAGCCTTGGCAGATATCTGTTTAATATACGTTTACTTGTTTAATGAAATAGTACTTGAGGAGAGATGTCGAAGGTTCCAGAGTGTACTGGCCTGCAGTTGTCTGGAGTGGACTTGCCTCCTGGTTTAGAACTGGATGCAGTGCATTGTTTTGTGCTCTAAAAGTGCTCAATCATTTGGATGTGACGGGACTTGAGCCATAAGTATTTTTATTGTGATTTGAGCAGATGAGTATATTGGTTGACATCTGATGAGGTAGAAATTTTAGGCGGAAATCTCTTTGAAAGGCAACAGTCTCTCTTTGTTTCTCTGTAGAGTAGTGTCCTTGAAGGTCACTAGATGTGCAAGCAGTAACCTAAGATTTTTATTTATTTTGAACTGAGGAAATCCTTAGGTGTTTGCAGTGTTCTCCAAGCTTCTGTGTGCCAGTGAAATGAGTCAACGGCACAAAGACCGGGGGTCCTTTTCTCTGATGCTATGGGCAGAGCAAGAGATGCGAGTAATGCTAGTCTCCACTCTTTCTGGGAAGGGAGGCAAGGAGTGAAAACACTTATTTGCTCACTTCAAGAGCAGTCTGCATTGGGTGACATAGGCATTGACTAGGAGCATGATGGGGATATCTCTAGCTCTGGATTCTCTGAATAGACATAAAAACTTGTGATGTGTTAGGCTTCCCTTCCCCATCCATTAATGTAATCTGTTTAGATTGTATTTTTAAAGTAACTGAATCTCACTTTCTTTTTAGAAAACTCCAAGAGATCATAAAAAGGAGAAAAAAAAAAAACCTTTGCATCGGATTTCTGGACTCAACACTATAAGACATCAAAATGTCGGGAGCTTCTGTGAAGGTGGCTGTCCGGGTCAGGCCCTTCAATTCCAGAGAGACCAGCAAAGAATCGAAATGCATCATCCAGATGCAAGGCAACTCAACCAGTAAGTTCATTCTGACCCCTAATAGAATCTACCTCTCCCAGTTCCACTCCTTTGTCCTCTGCTTTGATCAAAATTAACTGACCACTGTGCACATTACAGCATCTGGAATTACCCTTTTAGGGAAGCTTCTTCCTCTTGCAAGCCTCTTATGGGTAACTTCATTGTTTTTGTATTTGACTAGAGAAGGCTGAATCCTGGGTATCTTGATTTTTGCGGCAGGTAATGTTAGCTGGTGGTGAACTGAGGGCTCTGGGGGAGGAATATGATGTTGAAGTGAGTGTTAAGGCTTGTCCACACGGTTGAGTAATTTGTGCTATGGGGGTGTGATTTCTAAAGTGCCCTAATGTTTGACATAAATTGGTTCATGTAGGCTCTCCTTGTGCACACTATAGGTTCCCTAGTGTTCTTTAACAGAGTACTGTTTTGAGTCAGTTAATCAAATGAGGTGTTACTTGGAGTTGGGATAGTTTTAGCCTCCGGGACCATCTTCCCCTTGGGGTTCTCCTTCATGGTGGGCTGACTGAGGAGGCCCAGAGTTGGAGGGACAGGTAGTTGGGAGAGAAAGGGGGAGCTGTTCACAAAACGTAAACTAAAACAAAAACATAAACCCACTCTTTTTTATGTAGCTTTTAATTTTCAGCCAACTTTCTCTGAATACTGGCTGCTTCCCTGCCTTTGTGTTCCTTGGGGCAGACAGTCCAACATTATATTATTGGGTAACAACAGAAATAAACATACACCATTTACTTTGGTGCTATTTGCTTGTGTTTAGGTAACCAGTAATTAATATTCAGTAACTGTGGTTCTCCCTCCTTTTGAGCTGAGCTTCTCCTTCAGACTGATCCTGCACTGAAGTGTTAAATCTGTTTGTGACATCAGTCTATTCTTATGATAATGGTTGTGACATCACTAAAAGAGATGGGCCATGTATGAGAGAGCCTAAGCCCTGGTCTACACTGGGGGGGATCGATCTAAGTTACACAACTTCAGCTACGTGATTAACGTAGCTGAAGTCGACGTACTTAGATCGACTTACCATGGTGTCTTCACCGTGGTGAGTCGACTGCTGCTGCTCCCCCTTTAACTCTGCTTGCACCTCTCGCGGCGCTGGAGTACAGGATTCGCGGGAGAGCGCTCAGGGATTGATTTATCACGTCTAGTCTAGACGCGATAAATCAATCCTCGCTGGATCGATCGCTGCCCGCCGATCCAGCGGGTAGTGTAGACATACCCTAGATCTGTGTGGAAATGTCTTGCTTATGGTCCAGTGACAAGGGTGCCTGGCATATTTCTGGCAGACTGTCTGCCAGTTTATGTGACGTGGTACTGGCACTAGGTCCACTTGCTGAATGCCTGGGCATGGTAATACAATGTCATTAATAGAAGGCTCCAATAAACTGAGTCAAAGTTAAAAGAAAAACTGGAAGAAATCCCCCACTTTTTCTAACATAGCTAGCAGTTCCTTCGTAGCTTTCTGCTGTGTTTTTCCCCCTCTGAGAATGGTATAATCTTGAAGCCTTCTGTTTCTAGGGGCAGGTCTACACTATAGCCTAAGTTGATATAACTTACATTGCTCAGGGGTATGAAAAATCCATCTCTCCCCCCCCCCCCACACACCCCCCCAAGCAACACAAGTTTCACACTGTTCACACCAGCGCTATGTCGGCAGGAGATGCTCTCCCACTGACATAGCTTCCGCTTCTTACTGAGGTGGAGTAATTATGCCGACAGGAGAGCGGTCTCCCGTCGGCATAGCACATCTTCACCAGACGTGCCACAGCTGCGCCAAAGTAGCATTGTAGTGTAGATTTGCCCTGGGTCTCATGGCATAGATACAAGTTGGCTGAGATGATCAGGTTTAAATCACCAAGGCCATTTAAAGACTGTGGGATAGGAGTCTTAAATTGCAATGGCTCTGGAGTCCTTGCTGTTTGAATCTGAGAGCTAATTCTCTCTCTCTTTCCTCCCCCTCCCACCCAATCTTCACAGTAGAAGGAAAATATGTCAGGAATCTGGGGGGGGGGGGAGAAACGTGAGTTTTCTTAAATGAAAATAACAGGTTTTCAAGATAATAAAATGTGGGGAAAAGAAATGGGATGGAGGAATGACACGTCCTGCTGCGCTTACTCACTGAAAAGAATGAGGAGTACTTGTGGCACCTTAGAGACTAACCAATTTATTTAGTCTCTAAGGTGCCACAAGTACTCCTCGTTCCTTTTGCTGATACAGACTAACACAGCTACCATTCTGAAACCTGTTACTCGCTGAAGAGTCTATAGGAGGCTTTGGTCTGACTGTATCCAATTTGAAGTTAGGGTTTTCCTCTTGTGTGCAGATGGCTTAGACCAGGGGTCGGCAACCTTTCAGAAGTGATGTGCCGAGTCTTCATTTATTCACTCTAATTTAAGGTTTCGCGTGCCACTAATACATTTTAAAGTTTTTAGAAGGTCTCTTTCTATAAGTCTATAATATATAACTAACTATTGTTGTATGTAAAGTAAATAAGGTTTTTAAAATGTTTAAGAAGCTTCATTTAAAATTAAATTAAAATGCAGAGCCCCCCCGGACTGGTGGCCAGGACCCAGGCAGTGTGAGTGCCACTGAAAATCAGCTTGCGTGCCGAAGGCGGCACGCGTGCCATTGGTTGCCTACCCCTGGCCTAGACATTAGATCTGCGGACACAGATTTAGGACTTCTGGGTTCTATTCCTGGCTGTCACTGACTCATTTTGACTTTGTGCAAGTCACTTAACCTGTCCAAGGCTGCTTACACTGACATAAAATAATTGTAATAGTTAGGCTTGGCTTGTACTGTCTTAAAAAATGAATTCAGAAAAGGGCATAAGCTTAATTTAAACTCGCATTTCTCTCTGGCTAGTGTCCAAAGAAGAGCTCTATGTAAGCTTGAAAGCTTTTCTCTCTCACCAGCAGAAGTTGGTCCAATAAAAACTATTACCCAACACAACTTCTCTCTAGGGAAAGAATTCCATACAAGTCCTGTAGTTTAGGTAAGAATCTCTCCTGGTATCTGATTTTTTGAACATACAGTAGTAGAACCTCCGCAACAAACACTTCAGGAATGCAGGTTGTTCATAACTCTGAATTGTTTGTAACTCTGAACAAAATGTTATGGTGGTTCTTTCAAAAGTTTACAACTGAACATTGACTTAACGCAGCTTTGAAATTTTATTATGCAGAAGAATAATGCTGTTTTTAACCATCTTAATTTAAATTAAGCAAGCAAGGAACAGTTTCCTTGTCAAATCTCTTTTTAAAATTTTCCTTTTATTTTTTTAGTAGTTTACATTTAACACAGTACTGTACTGTATTTGCTTTTTTGTCTCTGCTGCTGCCAAATTGCGTTCTTCCAGTTTCAAATGAGGTGGTGTTGACTGGTCAGTTCGTAACTCTGAGGTTCTCCTGTATTTCTCACATGGTCCCACCCTACCTATGCTAGTTGGGCAAGCCAGTGATAGGCTGTACAATTTAAATGGTGGTCAAGCTTGATTTTTAAACATCTCCTTAAATGGTGCAGATAGGGAGCCTGTCTAAGGGCTTGTCTACACTGGCACTTTACAGTGCTGCAACTTTCTCGCTCAGGGGTGTGAAAAAACAAATCCCGAGCGCTGCAAGTTTCAGTGCTGTAAAGTGCCAGTGTAGACAGTGCACCAGCGCTGGGAGCCATTCCCCTCGTGGAGGCTGGTGCCATGACTAGACAGCCACGTTAAAGCACTTTTCTCCTTTCACTTGATGATCCTATAGAAATGCAGAGTAGCAAGTAGCAAAGATACCAGTGATAATCAATCCCCATCTTCATTATCTGCTTTTTAGGCAAGTGAAAATTAAGAAAAACTCTACCCCAAATTCCTTGAAACATCTTTTAAATGTTGTAATGGCAACCAGGGTTGTTCTTTGCTATAGTGCCTTTGTAACTGCAGGATTTATAGGCTGGCTTCTATGGCTGTTAAACTTTCTGCTAGTCAGTGCCCAGCAGTGTTGTTGGTGTTGCTACCTAGAGAGAGAATCCCAGTGAGATTAAGTGTAACCTCATGGGCAGCGGGTGAACCCCAGGCTCGGGGAGGCTAGCCCCTGGCCTGGACCACTCCTTCTGCCCAAAGCCCCACCCCTGCTGCTGGAGCCCAGAGTTCTCACCTCCCCCTCCTGGCATGGCAGTCAGTCCCTGCCCCCATAGGCCGGTGGGGAGGGGCCCCCTCCCCCGGACATGGCAGGTCCTCGCTGGGGCGGGTGGGGAGGATCCCCTCTCCCCGGGCCGCAGCCCTGAGCCCCTGCATGGGGCTTAATAGGCAGCTGCGTAGCTTAGAGGGAACTTAGATCCACACTAGGAGTTGTATTAGTATAACTATTTTAGTAACCTCCCCACTCCCACCCTCAAATATCACACTTCTATTTGAATGTTATAATACATTTTGAAGTAGTGGTTTGGGAAAACGTGGATGTGGTGGTGGTCTCTCTTGATTGAGTTCTAAAGAACGTGTGGCTTGTCGTATGTTTCTCTTAATATGAATTTGAGTCATGCAGGGTGGTGTGAAGGAGTTGTCAGCAAGACTGGCCCACTCCAAGTGACAAGTCAGTGATCTTGGTGTAAGAGGCAAACAAAAGCACTGGAAATAGGAAAAAATTCCAACTATGAAAAGTCAAGTTTTAGATGTAATAGCTTGAATGCCTGCTTGAAAATATCATTTCAAAAGTATCCAAAAAATTTTTTAGAAACGGGATGCTAGTAGTTCAGACCCCAAAATTAATTCATACAGTAAGTCTTCACAAAATACAGTATGAGCAAATACGTTCACAAATTATTTTAAAATGTCAATGAAAGTATTTGGTATTTATCCTGTTCTTGATTCGGTGTTGGAAATGCAACTACATTGTGCTAATACATTTAAAACAAAAAATGGGTTCTCTTGTTTGTTTCAGTTCAGTTTCACTGTTCAGGCTGAGTGAATTTAAGTAAATAGCATAAATAGTGAAAACCAAACTAGATTTGTAAAATGTTTCTATAAAGTTGCTAAAAACACAAGTAACAGACCTTTAAAAAAATACTGCCCTCTAATTGTAGAGGTAACTGAATCTTAAATTTTATAAGGCTTTTGATACGCATTCATAGTACAAGTGACACAGAAATATGAAACTGTAGCGGAAGCATGCTTCACTGGATAGGGCACTAACTGGGAATCAGACTTGGGTTCTATTCCCAGTTCAGCCACTGACCTGCTGTGACTCTGGGCAAGTCACTTTACCTCTGTGCCTCTTTTGTGGTGTTAATTAAGATTTCCTTCCCCCAAAGTGTTTGCATTGTTTTATTGTCCTGTGTGTTTTGTACAGTGATTCGCTTAATAGATCCCCAATCAACCGTGGTTAGGGCTTACAGGTTTAAATAATAAAAATACTGGTAGTCCTACTGACTGGTCCCTTCAAACATATATTTAAAAATGCTGAAATAGCTTGTTTCATACTAGGGACTTGAACCCAGGATGTTTAATTAAAGAACTTCTAATAATTGGGGGCTGAGGAATGTTTGGTTTTTGTTTTGTTTGGTTTTTTAAATGAGTAAACTGGCTAGTTTCTGTTTTGCTTTCTAGAAACTTCTGAGCACCTTAAATAAACTTTTCTAGAGGCAACTTGATTGCCAGTAAGTGCTTTGGACCTGAGACCTTGTCTAGTAAGTTGTGTTCTAGGGTCAGTGTTAGAGCAGTATGTTTAAACCATTGGAAATCTGATATTAACCATTTTTTTTATAATTATAATGGTGAATAACTCATATTCATATAATACCTACAGATGTTATGTGTATTTATAGAAATCACTTCACCAACCAGTGAAAGAGCTATTCCATGGCAATTGCTTAACAGGACATAGCAAAACTATGCGATAGGTACAGACAAATAAAGAATACCATATATCCACCTAAAGCTGCAAGATGCTGAGGATGATATACTTACTCTTGCAGAAAGTGCTGAGGGATTTTAATTATCATGAGTAGCCAAGATGGAGTTTATTTTGTATCTGAAAAGGGTAGCTAGAAAGTACCATGGGAATTTTCAAATCCGTTCTGTGAACATATTTAGTAAATGCATTTTTTGTAGCTGTGCATTAAGTTTTTTCTCTCTTAATATGCTAGCCTATAGTGTGAATTTTGTTTGGCGCTGGTGATGCACAGGGACTGCAGGAATAAGTTAACACAAATATAATACTGTGTATTTAAGGAATTGTGTGAATGAATCATCTTTTCAGAACTGAAATATGTTATAGAAAGACTGAAATCCTGCAGTCCAGCTCAAGTCATGTGCTCACTGCATTAAGGGATTGGTATATTGGCAGCAAGCCTGAGCTGCTTGTTGAGATCATAGTTGATTGCAGATGGTATGCAGCTGAATGTTACTGCCATAAGGTCTTTGGAAATGGAAGAGGAGAACAGAGAAATTGTTGGAGATGTTCATAGGCTTGGAGAACTGAGAAGTTACAAAACATTACTGTTTAGGCACTTAATGTAAAAAAGCAGGAGGGTTCAGGTGAGGGCCAAAGTAGTTATTTTGTGTATTGTTGGTTTTTTAATTTTTTTTATTATTATTTTTTTAAGCGCTTGGCTGTTACTTTAATTCACTGAGTTCCAGGCTCATCCCAGCCAAGGACGTTCTAATTTCTTCCTAGGGTCTGATGAAGATTTGGTATTTATAGGTGAAGAATGAAAATGAAAAATGGGATTTTTGAAAGTCACCTTAGCAATTTAGGAGTACAAGACCTACTGGAAGTCAATGGGACTTCTGTTCCTAAGTCACTTAAGTGTTTTTCGAAATCCCACCTGACCACTATAGGATTGTAGAGGTGGAAATGTAAATGGGTTACTGGTTTTGTGTACCAATAATTACTTCCTATTGTGAATCCCTTTTGTGAGCAAACAATACTCATAATTAGCCTAATTTTTATGACACAGGGCAGTAATGACTTTTGAAGACTTCTGAAATATTTGCAAAAACCATCTTAGTATGGAAAGTTGATTTGAAGCCTGCTGCATTCTACTCCAGAAATTGCTACATTTTAGTGATGTGTGTGTGAAATGACCCCTGCATCTAATGCATGGGAAGAAAGGCGTGTGCTACATGTAATAGTCATTATTTTTATAGTGGTTGTAGAGATCTGTCAAATGTAAATATGTTGAGATTTTCTTTCTTGGTTTATTGGATTTGCAAGCTCAACTCTTATGTACTTAAGAAGCTCTGTGTTGCTCTACTTCAGTGGAAATGATTGGGTAATCTCTCTGTCCAGACACTTCAGAGAGACATAAGGCCAGGTTTCTGCATAACAAAAGAACATGCAAGGTTTGAGCAGTGGCTAAAGCTGGAGGAGAGAAGACCCCATTTAAATATCCATTCAGCTAGCAAAGAATGCAATTTATTGCTATTAAATTTATAGTTATTCAGCTTGTAAATATTAATACTCCAACACATCACTTTTCTTAAACCAATTTGAAGGGAATGTTAGTCAGATAACTGGAAGTGAAAGAACCACAAAACTCCACTCCCAAATCAGCTGCTGGCTGGAATAGCAGCAATTTTTTTTTAAAGAGTTTTAGTCACATTTGTTGTCATTTAGTATCAGTTTCATTTAAAAAAAACAAAGATGGTTTTCTGGGATTAAAAAATTCAACAAAAACTAAACAGTCATTGATTTTTGCAGCTTTCCTGGCTGTTATACAGCAGCTTTTTACAACTCCTTGGATTTATTATTATTATTATTATTATTATTTTATTATTGGCTGGATACAGTTAGGTAGACCTGCAGAGTACACCTGATTATTCAACTAGATTAGAAAGAAACTGACAACATGCAACACTTAAGAGTTGACTACTGCTTGCATAGCTAGACCACCCCCTTGAAATGGTCGCATTCCTCAAATCTCTGCTTCAGGCTTCAAGGCTTAACCCCTTGGGTTCATTCTGCGTTTTTCTTTTTTTTTTTTTTTTTTTTTTTCTTTCACAGAGTTGGACTGTGGTCATGAAAGCTTGGCTGTTCTGTAACATTCAGCCAGGTGATCATTTGTATTGAGATAGTGTTTTCTGCATATGGGGCATCATCTTCAGTTAGCCTTCTGCTTGCATTTTCTATATTTTCATAGAATCCTAGAATATCAGAGTTGGAAGGGACCTCAGGAGGTCATCTAGTCCAACTCCCTGCTCAAAGCAGGACCAATCCCCAACTAAATCATCCCAGCCAGGGCTTTGTCAAGCCTGACCTTAAAAACCTCTAAGGAAGGAGATTCCAACACCTCCCTAGGGAACCCATTCCAGTGCTTCATCACCCTCCTAGTGAAAGTTTTTCCTAATGTCCAACCTAAACCTCCCCCACTGCAACTTGAGACCATTACTCCTTGTTCTGTCATTCCCTCCCTTTGTCATTCTCCCATGTGCTCTTTAAATCTCTACCATTTTAAAACATTTTGGTGTAACAAGTTTACCAGGAACCTGAAGTAACTGTAGTGTAAACATTTCTGCTGTATTGGTAGCATGCTGTATGGCACACTGTCATGTGATTTCAGTAAGCCCTCCCCTCCAACCAAATTCCAAGGTATCACACAGCAGCTCTTTGGAAGTGCCTATTGGTGAAATAAGAAACCAGTTTCTACCTTAAATAGACTATATGTAGAGGAAAGCAATTGTTAGATATGACTTACTAAACTTTTTGAGTGACTACTAGCCCAGTTTATTCAGAGGCTATATCAAAAGTTGCATAGGAGCGAAGCCATAACCAGACTACAAAACCCTGTCTACACTAAGAAACTGACCCATTGCTAACTTTTGACATTAATGATTTATTCCATCTACACTAGCAGGTAACTGTTTTCAGCTCTGGTGCAGAGATGCCTATTGAGTTTGACATCCATTGTCAGCAGTGAGTACATTTCAGTAGAGCATTAGGTGTAGCTGAGCTGAACTGCATTCATTGGGAACTGGCAAGGTGATACACTGCTCACTCTTTGTCATGGAGTTTGTGCATGGAAGAGTAGGAAGTTTGAATGGTTAGCTGTAGCTGGAGTTGAGTAGCACAGAGGTTGTCTGTGTTCAGATAAGAGTAATGGAATGAAATTAAAGGGAATTTAAATTGAATCTCAAGGTGAAAGGTAGGGAGTAGAGGGGAACATCTTAAACCAGAATTATCTTCCAAGGGAAATAGTGGTACTAGACTGGACAAAACGCAAGAGAATCCTGTAGGCCAAAATCCAGCAGTGGCTCCTGGGGAATGGACTGGATAACCTAATAAGTATTTCTGATTCATTGCATTTTACTATGCAGGTGCCTAAGGCTGAACCTAAATCTCTCTCATTCTCATGCCCTTCATATAGCCAATATGAAGTGAGATTGGGGTTCTCTGCTACAAAGATCACACATTAGGCTGCCAACTTGTGTATTGGCCCTTTGTCATGCTGCAGCCATTCTCTGGTTACCAATGCACATGCATCAAAGCTGGGCTGGGTGCTGAAGTTTCAGAATCCCAGTTTCTCTATTCTGGGGGATTGCATTATCACAGAACTGAAGTCTTGGCTAAAGAAACTGAGTAGCCTGTCCTGCTAGGCACAAATAAGGCTTGCAGCTAAGCTGAATAAACTTAAATTTTTTTTAAAGGCAGGTATGCAGCTGCAGTGTTAGCTCTCCTTTCTGCAGTTAGCTGTTTCCATTCTATTACCTTGGCTGTGATAGTAAAAATCTCATCCCGAAACCTGAATTAGCAGTCAACCTGTGTCCAAACTGATCCTCATTTACTGTTTAGATGCTGATTGTCATATATCATGTAGTGGCCAGAAAATATTAGGCACAGATGTATGTTGGTCCAAGTATATGGCATTTGGAAATGTAAGTGACAAAGGGCCCTTTGCTAACTGGCCTTTGCTTTCGGTGTTAAATATTGCACATTTATGGTAGAAGTCGCTGCAAGATGACTCAACTTCTTTTCCTAACATCTTAATTTGTATTTTACACAGTAGCTTTTTAAGACATTAAGACCCTTTCCATATGGCTTACTTTTCCTCTTAGTAGGTAAAGTGGTTTAAACCACACTGACAAAGTCAGAAGAATCAGAGGAAGCTTATCTGTTTAATTTTCTTTCTGTAGGTGATTTCATTCTGATGTGTCTGGCCTATAGAAACTTGATTTAGTGTCCCATACAGACTCTAGCACTTGAGTGCCAGTGACAGAATGAAGTGAGTTTATCATACACTCTGGTTTGGTTTGATGCAGTGTAAGTGTTCCCATTCACAGAGGTAGACTGCTCTCTGAATAATCCAGTGAGCTTCTTGTTGAATACAGGTACTGGATCCTCAGAATAGGACTCAAAGCCCTGCATGGGGATTTTGCCAGTTCAGGCTTTGCCATCTTGAGTAATTGTGAAAGGTCCTTCTGTGGAGTATTTGAGGTTATGGGATCATCTTATGAAACTGGGGATTCTGACCCCTGCTGAAGCAGTGGAGCAGCTCCATCTGTCAGGAACTATCGTCACAGCTGCTGCCCTGAACAGATTGCAACTAGGTTGCCTAACGGGCATCTTGGGCTTCAGAAATGCTTCATGAAACATAATGGAGTTAGTGGATTTTCATTTTTTGAGTTTGCTAAGCAACAGCTGCACCTGAGTGCTGCTTTGGGGTAGGCAATGGGTACTGTGAGTCGGCATGAGGCGAACTAAAGCATGTACCCCCAGGGATATGACTTGTGGCATTGACTGTAGTTTAAAGTAGCTGCTATTTGGAGTGTGGGGCTGAGGAGTTGGGCTTGGTATTCATTGAAAAATTGGTAGAATAAAGGAACCTGATCAATAATTCTCCCAATATCTACACTAGATAAATTGACTGAGATGTCTTTTAAATTCTGCCCACTGTTGGTTTGGAACATTTTACAGTTGTGCAAAATAGTATCCTCCACCATAGTAACTAAGTTGCAAATAAAAATATTTGACTAGTAGCTCTGTAGATGTTGCAGTTAGATTCTTGTCCCTTATTGTGACAGTGATCTGAATGCAGGTCTATTTTTTTTAAATAGAGAAAACAACAGTATATTTAGTGGGTTTAAAAAAAAAAAGCCCAAAAAACCCAACCAACTAAACCTAAAAATCGGATAGCCTTCTTCCTCTCCAATAGCATTATAAAACCTGAGGTTGGATATGAGTGACCTGATGCCAGAGTCAAATAAATTTAGGCTCATACAAGCTACTTTGTACAGTTTTATTAAAGTGTTGGTCTAATTGAAATAGTTGGGTCTGAATTTGTGGTCAGACCAGTGCTGCTTGGCAGATACTGGCTTTTATCTACATTAGGATCAAGATCACTTGGGTAGGAGGGACGTAAGGGAGTTTACATAACTGCTGCTTGTCCTCTCTCTAGTGTTGTGAGGTGCAGAAAGAGGAAACAGAAGACTTAGGGCTTATCTACACTTAAAGCTGCAGCGGTACCACTGTACTGTTTCAGTGAAGACACTACTTATACTGATGGGAGAGCCTCTCCCATTGGTGTAGGTAATCTGCTCCATTGAGAGGGAGTACTAGATTGACGGAATTCTCCCACCAACCTAGTGCTGTGTGCACTAGACATTGGGTTGTTCTAACTCCAACATTCAGGGGTGTGGCTTTTTCATGCCCGTGAGTGACGTAGTTATGATGACCTAATTTCCTAGTGTAGATCAGGCCTTGATTGTAACCTGTCTGTCCCAATAATCCCATGAGCCCAAGCTTTGCAATCAACATTTCCGCTTTTTCTCTTAAAAGAATTGTGTGGTTTTGGCAGCCAGGAGAGAATAGAATAGGTGGAAGTGTCCACTTTTATAAACTAATACCATCCTTGATGACTGCTCTCTTCTGAAATGTACAATTTGTGGATGTCAGCAGTAACGTTGGCAGTATCCCATCAGTCTGACATGAAATGCATGACATGCCTGCCAGGAAATGTTGGCGGTCAAGACATTTTTCCTTTTTGTTTTTTCCTTTGGGCAATCTGACTCTCAACTTGGTTATTTTTTAATGTTTGTACTTTTTTGGTGGGCTTTGGTGTAATGAACTTTTAAATATGGTGATCAGAAAACTTCAGAGCACTTCTGTATTTGAAACCTGGCAACGCCTTAGGATAGCATTTCCTTGAACCATTGACCAGTTTGGCAAGTGAATAGCTCAAGATGTGGCACATTGTAGCTGTACCTAGGAACTCATCTCCCTGCTTGAGATGTGAAGGTTATATTTAGATCGTTGTGAATAATACTAGGAGTCATTTGAACTCTGATATGCCAACTTCATTCTTCTGTGTAACTTTAAAGTGCTCAAGCATTCTCTGTGGTTAGAACATAGACTGAGATTCTGGAGTCCTTGTTTTGTTCCCAATGCTGCAGATGTGTTGCTTTATGACCTTGGGCAAGACACTTAACCAAGTGGATAGTTATCTACAAAATGTATGTAATACTTCTACCTCAAAAGCTTGTTTTAAGGTTTAATGCTTGTTTGTCTTAACTTTTTTTTAGCAAATAACTCTGATCTGATCTGTGTAAAAATGAGGCGTAGCGAAATCCAGAGAGATTTCACTGGCTGGCTGAGGAACTGATGTCCTATCTTGCTTCTGTACTTTACAGTGGGGCAAACAAGGAACTTTTGTGGTTATGATACACTATTTTCATTTCTGTTTTGTGCTGTCACATTTCAATGGCATGCAACTACATGGTCCGTGTCAGGGAAAGAGGCATAGAATAGGGTTTTAAAGGAAGTTATTTTTTTAAAAAAGCTTGGATTATGGTCTGAGCCAAAATCCTTTGCTAGTTGTTTAAAAAATTTTTTTTGTTCTTTAAAGCCCTCTTGTCTGTTTTATTGGAAGGTGAGAGGAGATTCTTTGCATAAGAATAATTCTTAGGTGAGCTTTTAAGGATTCCCAAATCACTTGACTTCCTGTAAAGGCACTGGACTGAGAGGCAGACCTGGTAAAGTCACCTGATTTCTCTCCTGGCCTTCCCCATCTGTAAAATGGATATTTGAATATCTCATAATTGTGTAAACGTTTCTAAAATGTGTTGTGATGCTCACATGAAAGGCATTATAGAAATGTTATCAGAATGGTGTGGGGGGCGGGGGGAGGAAGAAGAATTGATTCTCCTGTTTTGGGATACAAAGGTGTCTTCAACTTTTGAAAGCATATTGAATCAGAAAATAGGACAAAATTATAGCAAAGCTAAGTGTCCCAAAGATCTGGGAATGACTCACCAGCCACCACCTGCTGCTTTGTTGAAAATGCATCAGCAAGAAAGCAGCACAAGCTGGCCTCAAAACAAGGAAAAGTCAGTAATTGCCATGTAAAAAGAGGGAGTCCCTCTTTGACTGATGCTAGATGATGATTCAGTCTCATTTTATTTTAAGTTACTGTATAATGACTGTGGGTGGGGAGGGGGAAGTAATCAGAAAAGCAGATGTCTTGTGTATCCAGCACTTTTAAAGTCACTTTAACATAATTTTTAAATGCCGTTTTTGTTAATTTCTAATTGAATTCCAATTTCCAAATGCAACTTGACACAAATCATGAGTCAAAAATTAATCTCTAGTAAATGAATTTGTTCATAGTTTCCTAACATAATGTAAAAATGAAGAATCTGAATAAATGTATGGTAATCTATGGGTTGGTTAAATATGTTTAGATATAATGTATCCTCCTGGTTAGCAAAAGTACCAAATTTAGTGTAAAGGATGTATTTAGTTTAAAATCAACATTTTAATGGTTACCAACCAATGAGAAGTCACCTTTCTTTAGGAATATAAGTACAAATGCAAAACTGGATTAAAATTTATTATTTAAATCAAGGTTTCCTACTTGCTGATTTAAAAGATTAAAATTGGTGATTGAAATCAGTCCACCCCATTATTTCCTCGTAGCTCAGCCTTTATCCATTCTAAAGACCACAATATCTTTTCGGGAGATGGAGTCAAAAGTGAAAGGCAAAAATGATTTCCTTAATAGCTGGCTAATGGTATTATTGTATGTCTTATAGATGTTTGAAGGTAGGTAGGTACATAAAATATGTATTTAGCTTCTGAGATATTAGTATATCTGAAGTGTTCAAGGGACAAACTGGAGGTCTGGACAAGGATTTAATCAAGATTGCTGAACAGTTAGGATGGTATGGTTCAAGTAACTAGCTCCCACTTGAGGCAAAGTCTGCTGGCATGTTGTCTTCCCGAAACGCCAGCTGCAGAGATGGTATTTATAGCAACTGGATCTGCAAGAGCAGCTGAGGATGAGATTGCTTTCCAGCAGCTTCTGCGGGCAAGCATTTGCCTGGCTTTGATACTATTCTGCATCACTCCCTCCCCCACCCAGCCTTCCTCACAGGGCAGGGATGGAATTCCTCATGTGGGGAGTGAATCTTGTTGAATTCCAGTTGGGAGCTGTTCTTAGTCTCTATTTGGTTTCCTTTCTTTCTAATAGGTTGAAAAATGCAAACAATGTTTTGATTGAAAAGCAAACTCTATTTTACAGGCTGGAAGTGTCCATGTCCCTGCATTTGTCTCTTGTAATATTAACTCTGTTCTCTGGTTTTGCAAGTCTCTCTCTATATCTATATATAGAATTAAAAACAAGGTAGCCAAATCTCGCTAATGGATGTTGCATTGTATCTGTAAGAGAGCCTGTACTGAACAGGAGTGAGTGTGTGTGTGGTCTTAATCATGTTCCCTTCCACCCTGCTCTCAGTAACAAACTTGTTTCCATTGTTGCCATCTGTTCTGAGGGTATGAATCTACATTTTCCAGACAGACTTGCATTTTGTCTCTAACATTGGTTTTAGTCTTCTGGGTCTGATGCTGAGGGCCCCCCAAATCTCTCCCTAATCTGTCCCAATTACATTGGCTACATAGGCATGTAAACAATACTATGTTTTACTTCAGCAATCCTCTATTAATATGGGGTGAGGTGGAGTTGAAAAGGCTAATTCAGATTCCACTTCCTTAAATGTATCTGAATTTTAAACCTCCTGGTACCATCCTTTTCCTAACAGATTGTCAAGACTAGCATTCTCCCCCTCCACCCACCCTAAACAAAATCTCTATACATTGCTCTACCCATGATGCAGTTCACTTGAGGTTATTTAAAAATGTCAGTTGACCCTAAGTAAATATAAATGGTAGTGGTAAAAATACCTGTGCTTTTGTCTAGGCTAGTGCTTCCACTGGTAGTAGTGCAATGGTGGGAGACTTAGCCTGTGTGAGGACTGATTGGTGAAGTAGAAACTCAGAGCAAAGCTCTTAGTCTTTCCCTAAGAATGTGTGCTTCCAGTTCTGGTAGATATGGAAGGAGCAGCAGCATGAATGTCTGCGTTATTTTAACCCATTAATTACAAAAGGAACCTGCCTGGAATCAGGTAGATGTCTGGAGGCTTACTGAATGGCACAAAAGATGATAAATCAACTTCCCAAACTGCACATATGCTTTTTGCCTCTTACTGGCCTTTTAAAAAAAAAAAATAAATTCAGCAATTGATGGAGTCCCTGCTGGGTTTTAATCTCTGAATCGATTTCCTCCCCACCCCACCCCCACACACAGAATGTATGTCAGATAATCCAGGGATTGAGACCCAGTTAATTCCATCTGCTGGTTTTTATTTGAAGGGCAAACTAGAGTTAGCTAATTCTTCACTGGAGTGCAATATAGAGTGAACGGCATGTCTCCTGATATGATGCCCTGTAACCTGTCTGATCACTAATGGGGGATGAGGATGCCAGATGTGGTGTGTGTACTTTAAATGAGATGAGGAACATAGTAAGTGAAGGCTTCTCTCCTTTTATGTGCTGCCCTCACCCCTCATTCAGTCATCTTCCTGTGAAAACATCCCTTCTTTGTACTACTTTGTACAGCATTCCAGAGATTTTTTTCAGAGTGAGAGCTATTCATGGGCCCACACAATGGGCTGCCCCTGACTCTCTGAGGACTGGCTGTCTGACTTTAAAATAAGCGAAGTACATGTCAGCTCTCTTGTGCTCCTTCATCCAGTGGTGATTGCAGGAATGAGTAGAGCCCTATCCACAAATGTGGTCCTTGGATATCAACAGTTTTGCAGGGCTCTAGGGAGGAGTACATGTTATGTTCAAAAAGTAAAATGTATTCTCTTAGAGGCTCTTCAAGGTTTGTGTGAAGTATGATATATATTTTGAGGTATAATATACTTATTAAAATATACACCTGAATTTTTAATTGTACGTGATTGCTGTTCAGATGCAATAGCTACTTTTGAGTTTGCAAATACTGTTTTTGGTTTCTTAAATTCAGAATATCCAGGGATTAAGCTGGTCCACTAAATTTGAAAGGCTGCAACTTTATCTAATTTCTACACCAAAATGATCGAGCAGACTGAGTAGATGGGGACTGTAAGAAAAATGTTGTGGGGATTGAGTAATGCTGCAGAGCATGGTCTGTAAAAGTGTCTGATTCCAAGGAACAGGAGTTACCTGTTGAAGTGCACAAGAATAGTTAAAATGGAGCATCTTTCAAACAAATAAGGCTGCCAGTTCTTCCCCAGCACATCCAAGCTAATTCCTCCCCACCCCTTGTTCTGCTGCTGCACCTCAGTTCTAGTCAGGCATCCCTTGCTATACTTGACACTGGCTTTTCCTGCACAAAGACTGACAGGTCAAACTGTGTGTGGGTTTTCATCCCTTTGTAAGCCAAGGCTGCTTTGTGGACCATCTGTCCTATTATGAATAAAGTCACCTTCTGTAGTTATCAGTACACTTCAGCTGCATTGCAAAGCAAAGAAACGGTGAGGAGAAAAACCTTTTGTCAGTTGTATTGCATTAGCTGGCTGTGTCAGTCATCAGCTGGACTGGGGAGCAAGGCTGGTATTGCTCTTGTTTTGTAGGTGATTGTGGGAACAAAGGTTATATAACTATCATCCTGTGTTCATGGCTAATGGTCTATAGGTCATTTTCTAGCTTGTTCTTACCCCAGTAGCTCTCCAGTTGCATAATCATAGTTTTCTTTTTAGAATGGACCCTAAGAATGTGAAACTAAGCTTCTAAAGCCAGGGTGCCGACTCCTGATTTTTTTGAAAGTCAGACTATTACAGGGACCGTGGCTATGAGCTGCATTTTAGGACTCTGACTGCATTTGGCTTTTGAACCACACATTGGGAGTCTTAAATATTTAATAACCTCCCTTCTGCCAGAAAAAAATACAAAACATAATGTTCCCATATTTTAATTTCAGTGTATAGTATTTAGTTCAGCTTTTGACACTTCTTTATAGAAGGTGTAACAAACACATTCTATGACTGGGGACCAGTTATGCTTTTAATTATGGCTTGTGAATTCATTACAAGAGGAGGGCTGAATACTTCCATCACTTCACAGTGGATCATTCTCTGAGAATGGGAGGGTTTGAACAAAGGTCAAGGGTAGCGTATGGCCTTTGTTATAACTAAACTTCCTATTAAAATTAATGTTGCGTTGATTATCACTTATTAGGAGGAATAATATTTTAGGACTGTTTGTCTTCCCCTTTGGTTATTGGTATATGTAATTAATTTGTGTACATGGATGCAGTAGGGAGTACACAAAGCAGGCATACAATTATGTGCTCCCAATTATTTAAAAATCTTGTTCTATAGGTTTCAAAGCATGCAGAAAAATAGTGTGTGCAGGTAACACTTCCCGGAGCTGTTTCAGACTAAGATGACACTTTATGGCTCTTCTTCACAACCATAAGGGATAGAAACTTTTTAAATGAAAGTTTACTTTCTATAGAATCTGAATCTGCCCGGGGTGGGGTGAGACACCTCCAAGTGTAATGGGAGGTTCCACACCCCTGCCCTCCAGTGTTTTGCAATCCAAACTGTATAACATTGTTTCAGTTTCATAAGGAATTAAAATGTTCTCCAAGCTGAAAAACTGAAAATGTGTAGCTTGTCTTTTAACAAAAGTATTTATCGAATATTGGAATTTGTAAAATTAAAATACATAATCCATTAAAAAGAACCAAAATGGACCCCAATGCAATTCATCAAGTTGGACAGAGCATAAACTTTAATATCCCACCCTTCCCATGCCTCACTCTCCCCCTTTTAATTCCCCAGAAAAGAGGTGGACTGTACTGTGTGGTCTCAATACACAAGTAAGGGCATTTGTTAAATGATTTCTAACATGACAGTATCCCCATAAATCTTTAGTTTGAGTTTCTTCAGTGATCACAGAAGTATCTGTAACTATCTTTTAGGAAGTTAAAACTACTTTTTCCCTACTCTATACTTCTAGAGTATGTCTCCATTAGAGGAGAAGTATTAGTGTCCCTTTAAAATCATAATATTGGCTTTATAAGAGAGATTGTGGTTTTTAAGTATCCCTTTAGTTACCCCTAAGTAAAATCTAGGAGCTAGAGCAGGTGAAAATTACACTGAAGGTAGCAGAAAGATTCTGCATGACATGATAAGAAATTGACTCTAGCTTCAGGAAGGGTCCTGGAAAAGGGATTGGGTTTCTCAAACTGGCTGTTTAGGTTAACTCGATGTTAAAAGTTACTGCAGTGCCACACTCATGAAAACTAAATATAGCTGCAACACACAAACCTTTGTCAGATTGCAAACAGAATAGTTAATTGCCACAATGGGCTTCTGAAATAGCAGATAAACAAGTTTATTCTGTAAAATAAAAAGGCCAGTAATGTGGGCCCCGCTGTGATTGTCTACCTTATTGCCTTTCTCATTTCCTAGGTCTTTGTTATTAAGCCATTAACCTGTGTATGATGCAGTGAAGCAGCACTGGAGCAGTAATCGGTAGGAAATGGGACAGTTGTATAGATCATGACCTATTTCATGACTCACTAATATGTCTCATCCTGACCTAACATAGATTGCATTTAAAAAAAAAAAAAAAGGGCGTTTAATGTGAGTGGGTTTTGGGGGGGCTATTGAAATTGATGCTCCAGTTTTTTAATTCTAGCATGTTTTTGTCATTTTTCCAATGACAGTACAGCTTGACATTTTTGTGAATAACAGTGGAAAGTGTTGCCAACAGTGTCTGATTATTGCATGATCATCGATTGTTTTAGGTTGGTTCTTACTGTTGTGCAGTTGTCTGCACTGTCAGATTCTAGTTTGAGATTTCTGTTCAAAGAAATACACCTCTACCCCGATATAACGCGACCTGATATAACACCAATTTGAATATAACGCGGTAAAGCAGTGCTCCCGGGGGGCGGGGGGCTGCGCACTCCGGAGGATCAAAGAAAGTTCGATATAACGCGGTTTCACCTATAATGCGGTAAGATTTTTTGGCTCCCGAGGACAGCATTATATCGGGGTAGAGGTGTATTACTTATTTTCTCCAGAAGTCCCAGCCAGCATCCTTCATAAATGGCCAGATTCCATCCATCTACCTATCCCATAAAGGAATCAGTTGGTGTGTGCTGTATGACGCCTAAGTAGTTCTACATGGCACTTTTTAAAAACCTCAATATTCCTAATTCTTAGCTGCCTTGCTGTCTCTTGTCAGGTGTCTGACCTCAGAACATCTCTTACCTGCATCAGTCATGACTGAAAGTTGTCATCTAATGACTTCTCAGTGTCTTACGTGAAGTTGGTGTCAGTTCAGTTCTAATGATCTGATGTTTGCATCTCACAAAATTGCTTTTACAATTGGGGCCCTCTTGTTTCCAGCCTTAGTAGAGAGACTGAGGATTGACTAGCCCATAGTGACTGAATTCCACTCTTATCCTCAGAGGCAGTAACTGAAGTCCCATCTGTTTTGTTTCAAACTTGCACTATGTCAGAAGCTTGCACTGTATCTGCAGGTACCATACTTATTCTCTGGATGGAGGCCTTCAATTTCCTGAACTATAAATAATGGCACCTCTAATGAACAGAGAATTGAGTCAAAACACTTTTCAATTCACAGAAGAGTAAACTCTCAGCTTTCATTTTCCATCATTAATAGACTTAATCTCTACTGAACTTCTCTGTAGGTGGTCTGTATTCATTTTAATGTTGTTGGACATTGTTTCAACCAAAATTTCTTGCTGTGCCATCCTGGGTCTAAAGGATCCACATGGAGCCCTAATGTATTCAGCACCTCAGGATGCAGTATTGAGGGCAGTACGTCAATTTCTGCTTCAAATCCTTCACCTTTTGATTTGGTTTCTTTAGCGAAATGCCCTAGCCTGTTGCCATAGAAACACTGAGGTGAAAATCTTTAGTTATCAAGGTCCTTAGTAGGCTTGGAGATGAGTCAGGTTGCAGCAAATAGGCCTATTTGCATTGTCTTGAATAAATCAAGCAATACTCCTGTTGCTTTTAAATGATCAGTAGTGGTGTGTGGTGCTGCTTTTCTCACAGCAAAATATCTTGTATGGGTGAATGGCAGGGGTGGGCAGGTGGATAGATTTAATGTCTCCTACAGAATCCAGAGTAAACATTCCCTTTGGGGTTAAGTATTTAACCCTCTGAAAGGAGAACTAGCTATCCGTTTCACTAGCAAAAGCAATGTTCTCCTCTTTGTATGGAACAGAATGGCAAGGACAGCTCAGTCTTGCCCTAGTACTCTCCCCTCACACACACCCCTCCATTCTGGCTACTGAACAATCAGTGTTGCCTAGACACAGTTCTGATTTGAGGGTGCTTAACTACTAAAATGCAGCCATAAATTCCATGCAGTTCAGTCCTTGTTTCCAAATTGTGCTAAATCCCTAGAACAGTCTCCCCAAATGGTAGATTTTTATAATGTAGACAGGTCCGTAAATGGGACAGCCTATTTGGTATCGTTATTCATTATTCCATGAAATATTTGTAGTGTGTGAAATGTAGTACAGTTGATGGTGATTATAGTGTTTTTAAACAAACCTGTTGAAAGTAAATCTTGTTATTTAAAAGTGGGGAGGAAGGGGGCACTGGCTGATGTCAAGGTGTAGATATAATTGTGTTCTGTGTCCTACAGCAAAGTGCCCACCCAAACTGCCAGTCAAACTCTCAACAGTGAGAGCCCTAAAAGGTGGGTGGCAGGAGTGCAGTACCTATTAGTATGAGGCTTGAGATGGTTACTTACAAGCACTTTAGGACAGGGATGTTGTCATGTTGTTTCTAGTGCCATTGCAGCAACAGTCCTAACCTCAATATCCATATCTTTTTAAATATGGGAGTTTTGAAGCATCTTCATTAAGAGGGACGCTAGCACCGGCCCTCTTGTCTTTGTGACTCAGCAGTTGGTTGCCATTAAATATCTTTTTTTAAAGAGATGCATTAAGTGAGATGCCTTGTGATAAATTTTAGATGGCTTTTTCCCAGCAGCTAATATGGCAGAAATTAGCTTTGAGGAATACTAGAATGATTATTTTATGACTTGCATCTGCTGTGGAAATTGGTATTTTCATCTGCCTACGTTTTAAGGAGCTCTGTTCCAAGTGCTAGAACAAGCTGGGAAACGCTAAACCTATTGACGTGGATTATAGGACTTTTTTAATATTGTTTCTTGGGTATGTTGAGAAGCTAATTTCACCATTGTCTGTCTGTATACTGCTAAATCACCTATATATCTCAGATATGTGACTAGGAGAAACTAGATTTTTTTTTTATTTTTTATTTTTTTTGAAAGGTGACAATTCTGGATAATTTCCTTTGTCTTCAAGACACAATGTGGGCAACAATGGTTTTTGTGTACCTCAAATTTTCCATGGAAGGAAAGCCTCTGGGACAAAAGGGTAGTTGCTTCTTTGACTTCTGAGACTGTTAATCAACACTAACTAGCATGATCATTATCAAATGCTAATCTGGGGCAAATTTGAACTGTGATTTACTTGTGAAAGGTTATCATTCCCTGGGTGTCAAGTATCAGAGGGGTAGCCGTGTTAGTCTGAATCTGTAAAAAGCAACAGAGGGTCCTGTGGCACCTTTTAGACTAACAGAAGTATTGGGAGCATAAGCTTTCGTGGGTAAGAACCTTACTTGCATCTGAAGAAGTGATGGAAATTTCCAGAGGCAGGTTACCTTGCCTAGTTGACCTGCTGGGAAAACTACAGTGCTTTGTCTTCATTACATTTTACAGCAGGATAGCTAACATTAGTTATCCTGCAGTAAAAACAAACACACCTTTGTCAGTGAAGATATGGCCACGTTTCTGTTGCTTACTGCTAGTCTATTCCAGGCTTCACACGTCAGGAGGAGCTATATGGACTGTGTAGGAGTGCAGGATGTGGAAGAGAAGATAGCAGCTTCTTTCCCTCAGTCTTTACTCCTCTTGCATTTGTGGTACCTGTAGAGTTTGGAATGGCAGTGGCATGGTATTGGGATTATTAAGTGACATAGTGGAATATAATTGTCAGGACAGTTAGCGTTATTGCATCTGCCTCTCTATCTGCTTGGAGTTGTTATCAAGCTAAGGTGTACTTAAGGGAGATGGGAATGGATTCCATCAATTTCTGCACTTAATGGTGAAAATTACTTTCACTTATAAACTTTGGCTTTGAAATCAGTCAGAGAACTTCCTCACTCATAAAGATGTTACTTCGAACTCATTTGGTAACTAGTTTTACTAATCCCTTCTCGTGAGCAGACAATTTCCTGTTCCTTGCAAGGAAGTACAGCCTCTCATCACTTTTCAGTGGTGTGGATGGTGATTATGAATGAGTGGGATGTGGGAAGGGAATAAGAGCAAGCACAGCATCATGGGACTAGAACCCTGGAAAACTGAACCAAAGGGATTGGTTTGGGGTTTTTCTGATTTCTAGAGATGGCGGACATGTGTGTGCTGTAGAATTATTACGGCTTGACTGAGACAACTAAAGGGAAACTGAAGCCACATTTGATTGCTTAGGTTACCAGTTTGTTTTTTGTTACTAATGTTATAATGCCCATGTTGCTATCCAAAGCAACATGTGTCTTTGCCACGTGAGAGCATACTGGTGTAAGGCGCATTAATCCTTGGCTCACAGCAGGAATGTCAGCACAGGGCAAATCTAAGCAAAGTGGAATTGGCCAGTAGAAGTACAATAGCAACTGTTGCTATTTGTGGCCAAAACAGCAGTCTGGGGCAGAGATCCCCTTCCCATCCCATACCCTTGGATAGTGGCCTTGCTTAGGGATGCAGGATCTGGTATAGCTGTTAAATCTTGGAAGGGAATTCTGAAGTTATATGTTTTCAAAGGGCTCAGTTCCCCTTGGAATTTAGTTTGTAATGACTGAGATAAGAGATGAGGGTGTTGTAGACTAGGACATACTTATAGGAAAAAGGGTTAAGTTTTCCCAGAAGTATAGAGTACCTAGGCTAAATATTTGAGAAACAAATGGTCTTTAGTAAGGAAGATCAGAGTTTGGCTTCAGGGTATAAACTGTCTGTAGGAGCAGGAAGAACTCCCATCTCCACCCCGTATAGCCCTGCACAACTGGTTAAGTCCTTGGGGGTTTTGTGCTCTTTCATACTGGTTATGGGTCACTGCCAGAGGCAGGATGCCACTGAGGTAGAGAGGGGACATGTAAACCACACTATCAAAGCTGACTTTTGGTACCCAGAGAGAAGAATCTTTTATTTTAAAAAATACATGTCTAGCCCTTTGCCTTGTGGAGATAGCCTTGAAAGCATGTAACTTGCTACCAACCAATGTGAAATCAAAGTAAGCCAGTCACTATGGTTGAAAGGAGGAAGCAAGTGGGCTCTACTGCTGTTGCAGGAGGCTGTAATTAAAGATCGTCCCATTTGAAAGACAAAATCCAGACCTTCCCTAAAATCAAAGATTTGTGTAAACTTCAGCCCCTCGGACTTTGAGGTTGATTTAGCAGCTGCTTACTTGGGCCTGGATTCAGACTACTTGTAGCCCTGAGAGTAGGGCAGCATGCAGATGTGCCAGCCCCAGAACAGCTCCAAAACCAATTGTGACATAGATACATCCCTCTGAGTCAAGTATTTCCATGTTATACAAGGTGGAGAGAGTATGCTGTATTGACCCATTGCCAGTTGCTGCATGTCCCCCTCAATGTCCAGTCTGCTCCTCTGGCTGGTACATTGTGGGGAGAGCAGAGCCATGGTCAGCACTCTCCCATCCCATCTTATTTGCTCACAGGGATAAATTAGCAGCCCCATAAAACCTACTCTTCTCCCCCCCCCCCCAATGCCTGGAATCCTCATGCAGAAAAGCATGCACAGAGGACTCTTACCCACCTGCATGGTTGCCTAAGGCTGAGTCATAATTGGTCCTCTGGCCAAGCTGCTGCTATGTTATCTCTGCTGGAAAGGGATCCTTCCCTCCTGCATTCTCCACCAGGGCTACTTGGAGTGCACATGGGATATTCCACATCCCCTTTCTCCTCTTGCCAGTCTTTCCAGCAGGACACTTAGGCCTTGGCTGTACAGCGCTGCAACTTGCTGCGCTCAGGGGTGTGAAAACGCACCCCCCCCAGAGCACAGCGAGTGCAGCGCTGTAAAGCGCCAGTGTAATCGCGCCTGCAGCGCTGCATGCTCGCTCACAGCGCTGCAAGCTACTCCCCTCGGAGAGGTGGAGTACATACAGCGCTGCGAGAGCTCTCTTGCAGCACTGGCGGCGCGACTACACTTGTGCTTCACAGCGCTGCCGCGGCAGCGCTGTGAATTCCCAAGTGTAGCCAAGGCCTAAGGGGAGAGGCAAGGCTAAATTGCTGTTTCACTGAGTGGCAATCCTGTTGCTCAGTTCTTCCCATCAGTACTTGCTTGCCCAACCTCAGCTTGTAGTTTGAACACTGGAATCTTGTTCTACCTGTCCCTCAAACTAACCAGGGAAGACTTGGTCCCACACCAACTAGGGAAGGCCTTTCTCAGCTTAAGAACCAAAGAGCATTGCAGCCTACAACTCATTTAGGACTCATTCCGCAATCCACCACCCTCTTCCCCCCCCAATCAGAGTCCATATGACATCTAGCTATTGCTGCAAAAAGCTGCCAGGTAGAGGAGCCCCCTTGGAGAACTGAATTTCTGAGGAGTGATCAATCTGGTGGATTGAGAGAGGGATCTGTGGGGAAGTGTGGGTGGGTGGATGGATTTGGGGAAAGGGAAAGAGTATGGAATTGAGCATTTTGGTGTGTGCCTGGAGGGGAGAGGAATACTATGTGTAGGCATGGTAGAATTTGATTTTAATTTTTCATAATTTCACAGATCTATTTAAAAGCATATTTTAGGTTTTTATGTATTTACATTTTCATAATTGCAGAATATTATGGGGGGAAGCTCAGACAATTTAATCGCAGTAGATGTTGAGATTCAAAAAATTAAAGCATTAAACACACAAATTAACCCATGTCAAATATACAAAGGAAATATCTTTAAATCAAACAAGTTCTCAAGCAGCATTTTTCTTTGGACATCTGTAAGTTTCTATTATCATGGGAATATTTTTTTTTGTCTGTTGTGGCAGAGCTCTGACCTTGCCTCTGTGGGTCCTGCACTTCTAGGCGGTATATGCTAGCCTCAGTGGCTCACTGTGACCCTCCACGTAGCCCTTCTCTTTCTAGGGCCAGAGTTACAGTTTACTGAGCCCTTTTCATCATAGGCCAGCAAGGAGGTTGGTGAGAGAACTCCCACAGTTGTCCCTAGGGGCTTGATTTAGAACAGTTTAGCCTCCTGTCCTGACAGGGGCCTGACTTCCCCTCCCAGGAGGTGTTCCTGTAGTGGTGGGTTGGGGGGAACCTGGGCCTGGCCTCTACTCCAGGTTCCGGCCCAGGGACCTTAATGGTAGCAGCTGTTGGCAGCCAACCTTTCACTGCCAGAGTTGCTACATTTCCCTGGGCCACTTCCCCACAGCTCTCCTACTTCTCCCTTCTTTACCCTTACCTTAGGGCTCCCTTATCAATAACTTGAGGGTGTCTTCATTAACCAGCCCTTCAGCTGCACTTCCTCTCCTCTGCCTGGCTGGAGTAAGCCCTTTTTATAGTATCAGTGGGCCTTAATTAGTTAGGTGGTCACATTAGCTTAATGGCCTCACCTGACTCTTTGCAGGTTAATTGGAGTCAGGTGTTCTCATTAGCCTGGAGCAGCCCCTGCTCTGGTCAGTCAGAGAACAGAAAACTGTTATACTGCCCACTGGATTATCTGCCTTCTGCTATTCTGCTGTACCCAACTGGCCTGGATCTATCACACAGTGTACAGTGAAATAAGAATTTACCGATAAAAATCTGATCCTTCCAAGCCTACAGATGTGTATCCCTGACTGAAACAAAACATTTAAAAATCTATTTTTTAAATATTGGCACATCACTGCAAGAGTCCATATTAGATGAACTAATGGTTTGAGCCTTTGGCATATTTTACGTCAGCGAAGGCCAGACTATGGCTTGCAAGCCACATGTGGCTCTTTTACCATTAAAGTGCAGCTCGCAGAGTCCCTCTGCCTCCCATTCTCCACCTACCAGATGGAGGGGTGGGGGGAAAGGGGTGAAGGGGAAAGAAGAGCTTGAGACCTCTGTCTTGCAGCCAGGTGGTGAGGTAGTGGCTTCTGCCCAGCGGGGAGGGGGTGTTGGGTCTTCAGTCCCATGGGACACACCTGCCAGGGCTTGGGGTTTCAGCAGGAGCGGGGCTGAAGCCCCAAATCCCATCAGGTGCCTCTTGTGGGGCTGAAGCCCCAAGTTCCAGCCCCCAGCAGGTGTCTCAGCTCTGGAACTCCTGAAGATTGTGGTATGTGGCTCAGAGGGCCAATACATTTTTGGCCACCCCTGTCTTAAGTTCTTATTTTCAATACCTTAGTGAGATTGTAGTAAAGAGACTATAGCTCTGTTCATTAAGACTGTTTGTTTGAGGTTTAAATCTGTTGTAGAGGTCCTCCAGAAGGCTGTAACAAATTATAGATGTGATATTCTTATTGTCTGCTGACATAAAGTTTACACCAGGATTGGGGTCACCTTAAAAAGTAAATTATATTGATGGTTTCAAAGGGTGAAATGTTGCCTTGTTGCTGTGATCTGGGAATAAAAGAAGGTTTGATTTGGGTTTCTATGGGATTGAATAGTTGTTTGCAGAAGGCAAGGTTTACAAATAGTTTGGCTTAGTTTAATGTCAGTCCTATTAAAATCTCCATGTGGGCTCTGCACATATTATATTTGTAGAAGAATGTTGTAATGTCATATCAGTGTAATCCCTGAAATGTTTGTAGATCCTCTTCCACCTCCTTTCTTTGCCTCCCACGATGTCCTGTAGAATCCTGAGCTTCTGAAAGAAAATCCATAGGCCAAGGGCTTTTATCCTTATACTGTAACATGAATTTCAAAATAAGCTTGTCGTCCTGCTGTGAAATCCCAGGGCTCTTGAGCTTTTCCTTATTGAAGTGCCTCGAGCTTTTGTGGGTTTTGGCTCTTCCTTTAATACTACTCCTTGCACCCCTCCCTCCACTCCAGAAATCTTCACTAGTCCAAAGACAGAACAAGCAGAATGACCTACTTAAGTCTCTTGCATCGCTGCTTATTATGAACTTTGTTTAATAGGTGCATTCCCTTATGACTGTATCTGCCTTTCCCTGACCTGCTTCATGGAGCCCCTACAGAAATATTGTTTTTTGTGAGCTTGTGGTATGAACACCCATCCTGATCTTATGTCCTTCAATGTAATTTATGAACTCTCTGGCTAGGCAAAGACAGCCATATCGGCTGGGTCTGAGGGTCAATTGTCATAACATTTCTTGCTGCAGCTCGTGATCTGACTCTCCTGGTTTTCATTTTATGTCCCTAAATGCCTTGGATAGCTGAGTCTGAATTTTATTTCTTCTAGGTATTATCAACCCAAAGAACCCCAAGGAAGCACCAAAGTCCTTCAGCTTTGACTACTCCTACTGGTCTCACACCTCGGTAAGTTTCTGAATGTACTGTAGCAAAAACTACTGTTGACCAGTCAGACTGGCCTGGATTGTCTCCTGACACCCCACTTTTCAACCCGCTGCTCCTACTATGACTTTATTGTACTTTGAGTGATACAAGTTCAGAGCTCTGTCTCTATGTTCTAGCTTTTTTCCATCCTGGGAATGTGAAAGAGTAAGGTCTGGGGGTCTGAGAACACAGTCTGGGTGTGTGTTTGAAAGAGGAAGGAGAGGAAAGACATAGAAACATGTGTGCTCAAGCAGCTGCAGAGTGGAATTTGAGCCACAAAAGTAATTTTTCCATTCTAATTTCTGTTGGAAAAAGTGAAGACTTTAAAAAAAACTCTCTCTCTCTCTCTCTCTCTCTCTTCTTCCCCCCCCCCCCCCACCCCCCACGGCACAGTGAAAAAAGTGAGCTGGATTCCACTGGCTTACCAGGAAAAGGCAGAGTAGTGATCCACATTTCCTATAACTGTAAAAGCAATATGCTTTTGTCCTCTAAGCATTCTGCCCCACCTCTCCAGAGAGCTAGATCTGAAGTCTTGCTGACTTCCAGTGGTTGTTCTATAGCAGAGCTCTACAGTTCTGCATTAGGTCCCCTCCCCTGTTTTCTTGAAAGGTGGAGAAAGAGATCATCTTATTTTTTTCTCATCAGCTAAACATCAGTATTTAGTCTGGCTGATGGGAAGAGAATTTGACATTTCTGCACTGGTTGACACCCTCAGATAATGTGTTCTTGACCAAAGCTCAAACTTTATATATGCACAGAGCTTTTAATTAAACCTCTTTATTGAATAAAGCAGTTGTGAAGAAACCATACAATTATATTACCTAGATCAAGCAGAGATGCAAAAACACCATGAGCACTATACGGACTAAACCCTAATAGATGAAAACATGGCTTTTGTAGCCACAGCTTTTGCTGTCATTTTAGGTCATGCACATCTTCAAGAAGAACTTGCTATTAAAGTTGCAGTCTAATATTAAAATCAACCAGCACTCCTATTATAGCATGACCATTCTTCCAATGGTGTCAGTGTCCACTGCTATGAGGGGCGAGAGAATATCTGAGTAATCATTAAAAGAAAATTCCTACAAAAGGTATTCTGGTTTTACACCATCAATGTAATCTTTTCTAATCGATGCAGCAGAAAACCGTCTCACTTGTAATGTATAATATATTGCATTAAGAAAACTGTTGCCAAATAATTCAACAATGGCTTCTCCAGCTAGCCAAAGGAGAAGGGGAGCATGTCAACAAAAGGGGATGTTAATATACACAGTGAATTCTGTCAGTTATCTTTGTGTCCTAGACCTTGCCTTGAGCAGTGTGTTGGGTAGAGTCAAATAATTGGATGCTGATGTCTGATCCCAAAATACAATGATTTCTCATTGAAAGTGACAGAACTTCACCAGCTACAAAATGGAGGATTCTGTTTTGTTCACAAAAAGTCTTAGAATAGCCTCTGAGGTTGCACTCAGATCTGGGTAATACAGCAGTTTGACCCCATTTAAATTGCACTTTTTATAGTACATGCAGCAAGCAAAACTCTACCTTGACCTTCTGATCAGACAGTTTTGATGGTGCTTCCTCTCTAGGGCTTTCCGTTGGCTTTCCGTTGTAGGAGTGTAGTAGGCTTTTTCAAAGTCAAATCTTTTACCCTTGGATTCAGGACTTTTGGCATAGTACTTTCCATAGAAAATAGGCCTGAGAGGAGGAACACCTAGAACTCCTTTATTTTGGGATCTTGATTTGATGGTCTGTAACCATACTGCCCTCTGCTAGTTTTGTAATTATCTCCTCTTTGTTCAGCATCATGGTTTTCAGAGAATTTAATCATACTGTCCAAGTGCTGTACTTTTCCACAGTGTGTTTCTATGTTTGGTTTCCATCTTAGTCAATTTATTAAAAATCCCCTGAATGTTGTTTTCCATAGAGGAGTTGGCAGGGCAAATAACTTAGGAATTAATCTCTTCCACTATTTCTTGGACTAGGATTTCCATATTCAGCATAAGGATTTTGAGGCTATATTTGCTTTCTGTCATTCAGTAAAATAAATGAAAATCAAACTTCTCACATTGATTTAACAGGAACAAAATTGTTCATGCTTCTACTTGACTCTCAAGCAGAGCTCTTGATATTTTCCCTCCCTAGTACATTAATGCCACACACTTATATTTTAGAAATTTGGAGACCTTTTAAAATACTGTAAAAATTTGCTAATTTGTGCATACACAAACAGTGGTCTCCCTTCTCTGCAAAGCTTGAGTAGTAGATGAGGCTGTAGTAAGTTCTTGTGTTAGTAGGGCGTCATTGTTTTACATCATGCTGAATTTTAGATAAGCACAATACAAATGCCTAGAGAGACAAAATATACATCAGGTAGTTAAGTGTTATCAATACTAAACTGTCGTTGCCAAAATGAAATTGTTTTGATACATTGTCCTGACTCTTGCTTTGTTCACCTACTTGCTAACTTGGAAAAGTGTATCAATTCACAGTGGGTTTGTAGTCATTAATACAAATTTGTGAAGTTGTACTGTAATTATAAATCAAGATTGGGATGTAGAAAATGGAATCTGACAGATGCAAAACCGGTTAATTCATTTTAATGGCTTGTTGAGACTGGTACCTGGAACTCAAATACAATTTTAACTTAAAAAAAAAAAAATGTTTTTCCCCCCCCCCAGGTCCCTGTCCAGCCGTAACTCATCTGAGATTTCCTGCCCCATCCCTTCTTTGTTCACTTTGATCCTCTTTTTAACTCTGTGCTTGTTCTCCCTTCTTACACACTAAAAATACTATCTGTGGGATTTTGCACAGAACTTCTTCAGCTGTATCAGCAATGGTAATAGATAATTTCCCCACCAGCAGAGTGACATTGCCTAAATAGTTGTTTTCATTCTGCTTCAACTGGTACTGTCTTGGGAAAACCTGTCTGTAAGAGAAGCACCAACATTACCTTCCACTGTGGGTTGACCCACAAGGTTTCTTTAAGTGTGAAATAACTCTTAATACCTTTCTGAATTTAGACCTCTGGGGTGGGAGTAGAAGGCAGTATTTATTCTCTTTTAATCTTTGCAGCCTGAAGATCCCTGCTTTGCGTCTCAGAACCGTGTGTACAATGATATTGGGAAGGAGATGCTGTTACATGCCTTTGAGGGCTACAATGTGTGTATCTTCGCCTATGGGCAGACTGGAGCTGGGAAATCCTACACCATGATGGGCAAACAGGAGGAAAGCCAGGCAGGCATCATCCCACAGGTAACAAAGCCCAGGCTGGGTATTTACTTCACAAAACATATTTAAATGTTTGCTGCTCTATCATTTGTTACCTTGCAGTAATGGTTCACAAAGAACCAAATCTTACTTTTCAGGAGGGAAAGCATAGACCTTGGATCTGGTGCAGTCAGTCTTGACATAGGCTACCACTACTGTCTAACATGATGATAAAATCATGTTTTCTGTCCATACTTGCAAGAAACCAACATGATACAGCACAGCTTGGTTGCAAACATATACCTGTACCCCTATATAACGCGACCCGTTATAACACTAATTCGGATATAACGCGGTAAAGGAGGGCGCGGGGGGGGGGGGGGGGGGGTTGCGCACTCCAGCAGATCAAAGCAAGTTCGATATAACGCAGTTTCACCTATAACGCGGTACTTTTTTTGGCTCCCGAGGACAGCATTATATCGAGGTAGAGGTGTACTGCTCAACTGTTTAAACTTAGCTGTTTTTGTAGAATAAATGCGGCGTATATCTTGAGTGTAGATTGTTCAGAGGAGATATAACGTCTGTCACGTTTAACCTCTACCTCAGGCAACTAAAAAGAAGTGTAAGAACGAGTGACTCAGATTTAGGAGAAGTAGAGAAATTATTCCAAAGAGAACAGTTCTACAGAATTTAAAACCAAGAACAAAATACTTAGTGCAGTATCTGCCCTTTTGTAATTCTTCCCCAAACAAACAAAAAACCGAAAATAACTCAGTAAGGTAAGATAAATGTCTGATTCCATGGAGTTTCCTGGCTTTTGCTCTGATTGTTGACAGGACAGTACAGGAATACTTATTCAGTAAGAATCCAAGAGGTGGTGTCATTGATGGAACTCTCAGTAGAGAGAGAGAGGTCTGGAGAATCCGTCTTGTCTTTCCACCCTGGGAAATGAATGTCTCACTCTCCTTTAGCAGTGTGTATATATTTGCATATAGATTACTAAGTGAGAAATAAAATAGGTAGGAAAGTTGAGATATACTGATTTGTATAAACACACTAAACTAACCCTATCCCCAAAAAAGCATTTATTTTGAGACAAGTTTTAGTCCATGACAACGTAAAGAGCCTGAAAGAATGCCCTGGGAAATTCATGGCTGAGGATATTTCATTAAGACTGTACCAGATATGTCTAAAGTTCAAGATATTGGCTGCATGGTGCTTTTGCCACACTCAGCCCAGCTCTCATGTTGTCCTGGCATTGGTGATATGTTGTGTGCATGTTTTGGAAGGAGTTTTCCCGTTAAAGTGGAGATTGGGTTTCAGCCTCAAATAAATGTGCTGAATAGTTTGTCATCGTTCTGCTATAGGATCAGCAGCAGGAGTTACTGGCTCTATGCCCCAGGTATGAAATAGAGAACGGAAAGCTAATGGCTCAAACCTCTGCAGTCAAATACATAACAAGTGTTCTGTTGCCACTAGCAGTGGCACATAAGTTAGGTGTAAATGTCAACCACGTTTGGGAAAACTTTACTCATAGATGTGTGCAGAGCATAGTTAATAAGGAATGTTGTTCATACATCTAACACCTTGTTTTTCGTCTGTGAATTTAACATCTTTTTGAGCATAACACCTGAAATGGGTCCAAAGCCTTTACACAGAAACTTGATGTTTCTTCATTTGCTTTTTCCACTGTAAATTTGGGGATGCTTTTTCATCTTTCTAGCTCCCTAAGGTTATATAAATCAAAGGCCATGTTAAAAACTAGCTAACCAGAATGTTGCTCCTGTTATCTACTTTAGGTTCTTACTAGCCTCTCCTCCCTCCCTTCCTCCAGTTGCATCTTGTTGAGAGATTATCCCACAGAAGAAAAAAACCAACTAACTATGTACAAGGGAAAGCATTATTTCTGTATGGAATATACTCACTGGTTCCTCTGCCTTCCCTGCACACAAATATACGCAGGAGGGGCAAAATTGTCCTCCATGCACAAACGTAGTCTGTGGTCTTCTACTTTCTCATGTTCACTAGATCCCCTACCAGCCAACCTCTGACACATCTATGTGGAGGTCTAAAATAGTGATATCTTAAAACCATGCACTGACTTAACTGTTCGGAGTGTGTGCTCCTAAAATCCCCTGGCACTCTGTCCACACTGCTGCATATCTTACAGGCAATGGCTTGTTTAGGTACTGATGCCCCTGAGGCCTACTTCTACCCTCTATCCTTTTCCATACCCATGCTTCCCCCCGCTGCAGTCCCAATTCTTCTAATGCATTTCCAGCTATAACATATGCTGCTCCACTATTGGTAGCTTCATTTGTTATCTTAATTTTAAGTAAGCAAAATACAAGCCTCAAACAAAGCAGAATCTCTCCTATAGAGTCTGTCTGGGTAGCTTCAGCAGCCTTCATATGAACAAGTTACTAGCTGATTTTAAGCGTCTACTAGTTGCCTCAAATATGATTCCTGGAACTTTGTCAAACCAATGGACTCTGAGGATTATTCTCCTAAAAATAACCAGATATATATATATTTTATGGCCAGATGGGAGAGGATTTAATATTTTTAATCGTGTCATTCTCTAGAATTTATAATCTGTTTTTCTTATTTCAATTGTTACTGTCATTTTTGTACTGTGGAGCTGTAGCTGTGTTGATCCCAGGATATTAGAGAGACAAGGTGGGTGAGGTTATACTATTGGACCAACTTCTGTTGATGGAAAAAGATGAATTCTAGAGCTTTTCCTTTGGGTCTGGGAAAGGTTCTCAGTGTCACTGCTAAATACAAAGTGGAACGGTTAGAGTTAACACCTGTTGCAAAAGGTGAAGCACCCGTTCAAGGTGAAGTGGGCAGTTAATACCTCTGCAGTTGTAGGAGACAACCTGCTTCAGTGGGGGAGGGGGAATGACCCCTAGTTGTCATCTACCACCCCATAATGGAACCCTTATTTAGTTCTGACACAGAGCACCTTTCCCAGACCCAAAGAAAAGCTCTGTGTAAGCTCAAAAGTTCATTTTTCACCAACAGAAGTTGGTCCAATAGATTAATAGAAGATATTACCTCACCCACCTTGTCTTGCTAATGCTTATGTTGAGTAATTCTGTTTTTGTATTGCAGATTAATGTTGGTTAAACTGAGGCATAGTTGATGAGAGAAATAAAAGGATTGAATACTAGTGATTGGGGATGGGGTTTAACTGCATTTTTACCAGGACACTGCGGTGCTGGTTTGATGTAATTAAAGTGACTTTTGGAGATAGGAAGGGTAGAAGGAGAACAGATTGAGTCACAGTAATTATTTGTCATTGCTCACTCATGACTGCTGTCTGACTCAGGCTTACTCTCTCTCTAGCTGTGTGAAGAACTGTTTGAGCAAATCAATGACAACAGTAATGAGGAGATGTCCTATTCTGTGGAGGTAAGTACACTGGTGGACTGAGGTATGTTACTGTTAGTGGGTATGAGGCTGCTGATCTGAAGAAGCTGCTACATCGTTGGTATTGTTTTCTGCTTCATATGTTCATGAACACTCGACTCCCCTTTCTCGCCTGACACAAATGTATGAACAAAGCCTTTCTAACCGAAGGTAAACTAGTCTGTATGAATGTAGATTCTGGGCCTGAAAAGCCTTAAAATGAACTTGCAAACATTTTACCACTATTGGTTGGGAAACCTATTCAGTGTGTACTCTCTTAATTGCCTTTAGTAATTACTTTAGTTCTTATTAAACGTAGGCCTAGTTTAGAATAGCTGATGTTGCAATCTTACGCAGGAATCTTCTGTTAGCCTGCTACTGGGGGGTGCCATTCTCTTCCATAAGTGGAATGGGAACACAGTTCATGCAGAATATGTACTGGAAAAAAAATTGACAGGAAGAGAATGTAAAGACTGAGCCCCAACTGACCAAACTAGTCCTCTGTGCTAAGTCCTAGAACAAAGGCAATTTCCAGGCTACTAGCCAAGTGAATGTGCAGGAAGATCTGTATGTTCGTAGTTGGCAAAGGATTAAAATGTGGACTGTAAAAATAGCACTTTGGTTGGCAGATCTGCTCCGTGTGTTTAGCTATAATTGCTCACTTTCCAGACAAATAAGTCTATTCCTGTTAGTCTCCAAGTCAGCACAATTAAGAGATAATCAGCTGGATTCTCTTCTGGGTCACACATAAGTTTTGTAACCAAGTTCTGACTGCAGAATCTTTTCATACAGGTGGTGATGGGGTAAATCAGAGTGCAGCTTGAGTCTCAGCTCCCAGCGTGAGATTGCAGGGCATTTAGTAAAATGATCTTTTAAATGTGTAAACTAAACAAATTTAACAATTAGACAACATTTGTGGAACTCAAATCAATTTTTAGTTAGTTTTTTTTTCAGAGCAGACCCCAGACTGACTCTCTTGAACTGAATGTTACTCATAAAAATTTAGAACCTGTTTGCACAAGGAATTTGGTTGAAAGTATTAGAACTTTGAGATGACTGTCTTTATCCACAATGTTTAGAATGCCCTCTTCTTTTCAGACCAACTTGTTTTGGTAAGAAAGACAAGCTTTTGAGCTCATACAGTGCTCTTCTTCAGGACTCATCTTTTCATATAGCTTCCTGAAATTAGTAACTTTCTCAACGTATCTTTCTCATTTGGGGTCAGAGTATGCAATTGGGAAAAATGTGAAAACTCTAAAAGGAAAAATATTTGCACTGATTTTAATGGACCAGTTAACATAAAACAGAATGTGCTGCAAGCTCTGAAACAAAGAAATCAAATCCAACTTAAGTCTTGTTTTTGTATCCATTTCTTTTAAGTAAGCAGATGACTCCAATTATTAGCTTTTAGTGAATTCTAGAGCTGTGAAAAGGCTACTGATTTACAGTCAGGAAAGTTGATCCGTTTAGTAGGTTTTAAAGCATTGGGTCACTTTGGAACTTGAGCTTAATCAGAGGGTGGGAATGTCACTGGGACAGCATGCTTAATACTTGTGAATGGAAAGAGCAAAATACTTTCAAACTGTTTCTACTATTGATGCAAGAGTGGATGGTGAGTCCAGAGAGAGCTGTACAAGGAAGCCAGAAAAATGATCTTCATTGTGATGAAAGGCTCTGAGAGTGGACATGGGACAAACTGGGTGGGGGAAAGGCTAGAACTGGGTTGCAGAAATTATGTAAATGTTAAAATAAACATTGATCCACTTGATATTTTAAGTTCCTTTGTCTCTGGGTTTTGGTCCTGGTTTAGATATTTGGGGTTCCTTTTTGTATTTCTAAAACTGCTGCTTCCATCTGAATTCTTCCCACAGAATGAAAGTGAATAATTTACTGTGTCATTTAATATTTTGGATGCTGAAGTCACTAAGTATCTCTTAACATGGGATAAGCTTGGTGCCCTGAGAAACATGCCAATTAAAAATTATGCTCTTAAGAGAATTTTAGCTTTGTAATTGTGCTGGAGTTAGTGTGCAGGTCTGACATGTAACTATAGTTGGCATTGTTAGCGCATTGGAGGCTTGGGATTTTTATCTGGCCTGCAGTTTGTGCTGCTTTAAATACTAGAGAGCCAAAAGTGGCATGATTGAACATTAAGCCCCATATTCTGCTGTATCTCAAAGATGTATTTTACTAACTCTTCATTTCATCATGGAATCTACATAAGTAGTGGATTTGAATTAAGTGGCACAGTTTCTGGAAAGTAAGATCCGCAGTGCACATATTAGTTTGGACCAACCAGGAAAAAGTTGAGGAGAGAAACTGCTATGGATAGAGTGTGAAGCTTACATTTTAGACCCAATGTGGGATTGCTCTCACCTTCTCCCCTTGAGTGTGTCAAGCTGCCACATATCTTAATTGTGGATGCACCTTTTAACTGAAGGACTCCTTCCTAATGGTGGTGCTCTAAAATGCTGCAGAGCTTCACTCAACAGAAAATGAGGCCTTCCAGACCTGTAAATTATCCATGCAAATCTATTCACAGGTCAGTTACATGGAGATTTATTGTGAGAGAGTCAGAGATTTATTGAACCCGAAGAACAAGGGGAACTTGCGGGTGCGAGAGCATCCTCTGCTCGGACCCTATGTGGAGGACCTGTCCAAGTTAGCAGTCACCTCTTATACAGACATTGCAGACCTCATGGATGCTGGGAACAAAGCCAGGTTGGTTATGATGTGGATGTGTACTCAGTACCAGTTGGGGTGGTGGTCTTGCTCCACAGCTGGGACCATGACATACAGTGCCAGTTTTGAAATCCCCTTTGTGCAGCTCTTGTCATATGTGGAGCTAGAACTTGCATTAAAAATTGCTAAAGGAATTAAACCTGGTGTGAAAATACACTTTGGTGCATTAATGCAATTTAGACGCAAACACTAATTTGTATTATGAAATGGTTTCGCAAGTCATTTTATTGATGCCTTATGTTTGCAGTAGCTTTTGGTAAAATATGTTAGTTGCAGTTCCTTCTGGTAACATGCCTTTTAATTTTAGCTTTCTTTATATACAGAAATACAGTGATAAATCAGTTAAAATAAAATCTACTTCTAGCCACCCAAAGTGGTGGTAGCATTAGGGAAGCACAAGTAATTGTGTAGATTGACAGTACTCAGTATAAACTGTTCAGATAACTGTAGTTGCAGCATGGAGCCAACTGATCATTTAAAAAAATGAATGTCTAATTTTTTATTTTTTAGGACCGTGGCAGCTACAAACATGAATGAAACAAGTAGCCGCTCTCACGCTGTATTTACGATTGTCTTTACTCAGAAGAGACATGACACAGAAACTGACCTTTGCACGGAGAAGGTAGAGGAGTGAGGAAAACTGACCATCACCTTAATTCTGCTTTCAATTACTTCATTTTACTGGGGGTGGAAGTAGGAATTGTCTCACATCGTGATGTACTTCTCAGTGGGGGAGAATTTACTTATATGCCATATCAACCCTGTCAGAGCACTTTTATTACTGTTGTGGTTTTTTTTGTTTTGTTTTCTGGGCTCTGTTCCTAAACTGTGTTTGAAGTAGTGGCTGAGATGGGGGAAGCAGGCATGGCAAAGATATAGAGGTGGTGGGGTGGGGAGGGGGTAGGAAAGTAGACCCAGCAAGAAGAAAGATGGATCTGGAATGAGCTGGGAAATAAAATTTCCTCCTGCTTGTACACAGAAGCTTCAGTGTTTCTGCTTGGCAGGGCCTAACTAATTGCTGTCTCGTTAACTATCCTCCGCAGCCCCTCTCAGGCATAGGCCTGCTTTAGTGATACTCAGGCAAAACAAAACAGGTGGAATTTGCATGTTAAAAGGAAGTACATTCTGTATGAGTGGAGTTGTTTGGCCTTGCTGTTGGTTTGCGTAGTGGAAGAGCAAAGAGGCTCTGTATGCAAAAGTGACTATATAAAAAATGAACCATTTTCACATATCTGATCCCAGTGTGTATTTAGGTCAGATCTGTTGCCTGTGCTGACAAAACCCAAGTTTTTCCCTCCTGAATTGTTTTGGCTCTTCAGGGTTATGGGATAGTGGCCTGCATTCTATTCTGCTGTTGTCCCAGTTCCTTATTACTGATTTTTCATATACAAATATGAATAAAACATAGCATGCCTTTTTTTCTTTCTAGATCCTAGGTTATTTGCAGCACTAGCTATTAAATTATCTTTTGACTCAGTTTGCTCTGGAAGTCCTTACATACTTATGAAACAATATTCTTTCTTTTAGCTATTTTTCAGAGTATAGCTGCACTTTAAAACAGAATGTATTTATCCTAATGCAGAAACAACTTTGCTTCTCTGAAATTGATTGCCAATAAAAACAGTACAGCTGTAGAATCTGTAGCAGGCTATCATGATTTTGGACAGTAGAATACTTCATGAATCATGGGGTATCAGACTTATTTTTCTCTTGTTCTAATTCCACCAGAACTAGTTCTGACTACTGCTGTGTTCCCTCTTTAGGTCAGCAAGATTAGCCTTGTGGATCTAGCTGGGAGTGAGAGAGCAGACTCAACTGGTGCCAAAGGGACTCGATTAAAGGTAATGGGATTGCGTTGGGCCACTGCTGTATGAGGGAGGAAGGAGAAAATGGTGCATTAGTCTGATGTCTGAGGATACTCTTTTGCTTATTAAGTAATGAATGGAGGAGAAAATAACTAAAATAAGAATATAAAAAATTCAGTCCTATCAAAGATCCAGAGCTTCAGCCCCATTGATCAATGATGCTGTGGAATAGTAACGATTTGATTTTTTTTTTTTTAAATCTTTCTATGGCTGATGTAATGGGTATGTTACAATAGTCCTTTGTTCTTGAACACATTAGCTATTGTGCAAAAATGAGACCTCTTCGGTATGCTGTCTAAAACCAAAGAGGCCCCCTATTTTCAGAGACTGTTTGTTCAGTTGCGTGATTGCATGTAATTCTCATATTGGGATACTTAAAAGAAAAACATAACACATGGCATGAAAATGCTTGTGGGTTCTGTTTTAATTCTGATATTTTAAAATATCTACCTTTGCCTTCACTAATATGTGCGATTTTTATATGCTGGGTGTAAGGGTTATTTCTTCATGAAGTAGCTTTTTTTAGACCGGTATCCCATGTTTTGGTCAGCTTTAGATGATAAAATTAGTGGAGGTACCTGTGTGATAAAGGAATGTTAAGACCCAGATAATCATGGCAGTGTGATCACAGTAAAACTAACTTTATTGTAAATCTAAGACATCTACTTTCACAATGACACTTGCCATGATCTCCAGCTCCTTTTAGTCTGGACTAGAGTTCCTGTTTGAGTAGTGTGAATCACCACATCAAATGATTGTCTTTCCAGGAAGGAGCGAATATCAACAAGTCTCTCACAACACTGGGCAAAGTAATTTCAGCCTTGGCAGAAGTGGTAAGTACAGTATTGCATCTATCTAGAGGAAGTTGTCATCTTTACAAGCCTTCCACTGCTTTGATAATATTCTGGAACAGCAAGAGACCATATAATCCAGCAAGGCCCTTCCATCTACTTTGCTAACCTCTGTACTTGGCCTAGTTGAGCCTTTTTTATTTTATTTATTTTTTGATAGATACATGCAAGGTTGTTAACATCTATTAATCTCATGGGTTCTGGTGCAGGACTTGCTCGCAGTAAGACAGGAGCATTGATTTACTTAGCTAGGAAGAAGCTGTGAAGTACAAATGTTCGTAGGCTTTTGCATAAAGTTTGTAAGAAGTAAAGCAAATAGAGTACATGTTTACATATTGAATGTTGTGATTTTTTTTTTTATTTTGCTTTTTTTTTTAAAAGCAGGAGACATTTTTTGATTAAAAGAAGAGCTTTATACATCCTGTTGGGAGTTTCCTTGATTTGAATGATAAGGGGTCGTATTCAATCATTTGGTCTTTGGGTTATTCTACTGTAAAACTGAAATTTTATCCTGATCTCGTCTAAAGTGCAGAAAAGTATCCTATAATCTAAACAGGTGATCATAGAGTAGCATAAAAATGCTTCTTCCATTGCAGTTGCAATGGGACAGCATGTTGGAAAAGCTGCTGCTGTGCACTTAGGTTACAGAAAATTTAACCTTTGGGACAGTCTGACTGGACTTAACTGCTTTCTAATTAATTTAAGTGCTTTCTGGGAGATTCAATTCTCATTCATTTGGTTCCTCAGAAAAGCAATATTCAATGCATAACCTCCAGCGTAACAATTTAAATGGTCTAGTCTGTCTTGTTCAGTCGCTCATCTTGTGTTCTTTCTTCCTCTTCCTTTAATGCTTTCAACTTTAGGATAACTGCACCAATAAGGTATGGTGGGGCTCAGTAACCATGAATGTTCAGTCCTAGTAGACGGATGTAGAGCCAGATGCGTTTCACCTGGGAAACCAAGAGCAGGGATCTGTCAAGAGCTTCCATGACAATTTGATTTGGGTTGTAGACTGAATTTTACTTAGTGAAGAGGCTTATTGGCATGACCATGAAGTAATGAGGAAAAGCAGTACTAAAACTCAAAATAAAAATGTTCTTGTTAGGGTTGGGGAAAAGAAAAAATGCAGGTGTAATGAATGTTTAAGAATAAATACAATTTTATACTACATCCCTGCTCCTGATTTGTGGGTGACATTTTTCTTAGGAATACTTAATATCTTAACGTCTTTGCTTACTACAAGTGGTTTCCCATACTCTTTTCCTTCACACCAAAGGATGCCTCACAGGTTGCAGTTTATGCTAACCTTATAAAATTGCCATGAAAATTTACAAGCTTTGATGTGCAGTTTTTACTCATTTTACTTGTCCATCAAAAGGTTACTCACCTGAGGCAAGTAGGGGAAAATAATTTTTATAAGGCTGGTACTCCCTTTTGTGCAGTAATCACCTTTTGAGTGTTAGTAAGGTGACTTTCACATAACATCTAGTCAAAACTACTATTGCACAATCAAATCTTACATTAATAGTGTCTTGTAGAATTAAACTTTTGGCAGTACTTGAAACTAGGTGTATGTCTGCTAATCTCCCTCCCTGCTCTCTTGCACATGTCAGCAGATGACAAAGGACCCCATTCTGCAGAGATCTTTCATGGATGACCCCTAATTGCTGCTCATATATCAAAATCAAGTTGGGGAGCTAAGAAGGGTGGGGAATGGAAAATATTTACAGTGGAATTTGTAGGGAAGTCTGTTCCTTGCCCGCAAAGGATTTCTTCTTATAACCTTTTATAAAGACCTTGATTGACAGAATGCTTAAAGACTTGGGCTGCTGTCTGCATTGTGAGCTTGTGTTTTGTTTGAGCAGTCCCCAAATCCCACTAACCTGCAGCCAGGTACAAGGCTACTTAAAAAACAAATAATAAAACAAAACACCCTTTGTGCTCATGCTTCTAATTTCATTGACTCAGTCTTACTGTCTTTTTTGACCTCTCCCTTGTCCTCACATTTCCTAATCATCTTTGCGTTTCCCTGAGTCACTTATTAAATGTTCTTCCACCTGTGTCCCTCCAGCCCTGTCTTTCCAAATTGCTTCTCTGGCTTTCCAGAAAAGCATAAAGCCCAACAACCTGAAAGGGAAAGTGGGTTTTAGCCTGAGAGCCTTTCCCTTGTGTATTAAGCTTTATTATTGTCTAAACTTAAAAATCCTGATACTAGTTCTGGAGAATTTAACCACTGTATGGGGTTTTTCTCCATATGCAGAATAACCCTTCCTTTAAGGAGTATTCTGAGCAAGTCATGTGGGCTCATTATCCTTTGCATTCCCACTGGGAGACTGTCAGGAGAGTTTAAAATGGCAACAAATAAAATATTTATCCCAGCTCATGGAGTGTTAATTGCAATGGCATTTAACATCCAAAGGAAACATTAGTTCTGTGTCCAAGTACAGTTTGCATGGGATTTTTTTAATGATCTAAAAGTCAGTACTGTTTCTGTGTGGAAGCAGGGCTGTTCATCCTGTTTGGTTCCTTCACCTGTCCACTTACATAAATGTTTATCTTATGCTTTCCAGTTAGTTTCTGATTGTACTTCAGATTTGATTTTAAAAAGTAGGTTGTGAAAACACTACCTAGGTGGATCACTATTTGGTGGAGGGATAATGCAGCCAAAGCACTTGTATTGCTATTTATAGATGAAGGAAATAACAAAATCAGAGAGAGTAAAGTAGTTGGGCAGAAATATTAAAAGTAAGGAAATGGAGGAACTACATTTACAGTGTGTGTTTGGTTCAGCTTATGATGTCGCTGTTGGTAGTGTTTAATTTTCCAGTCCTTTGTTTAGCTCATAGCATTAAGATGACCAGATAGCAAATGTGAAAAATCAAGACTCTCTTTTTAGGGGGTGGTGTGGGGGGTGGAGGTATACTTGTGTATGTAAGGCAAAGCCCCTAGTATCTGGACAGTCCTGATAATATCTGGACATCTGGTCACCCTACATAGCATCCACTGTCTTCTATCCCTTTAGAGTTTATACCTCTCCCATTTCTCATTTCCCCTCTTGATCTGCTCTCTTCTAATCACATTTCCCCAACCGCTGCTTTCTCTGACCCTAAAGTTGCTTTATCATCTTCATAGCCTGTAATATACCTTTTCCAAAGGTCAGTACAGTATCCCTCCTTTAATTTTGTGTATGGAATCTGATGTATGGCTTTACCAGCCCTGTTGTCCAGCATCTTAATAATCTTCTCTTCTGATGTGTGCTCTGATTCTCTCGTGTGCATAGCAGCCCCCTTCAACTGCTGCCAGACATTGACATGATCACCCCAGATTCTTAGTCTAATCAGCGACTTGCAGCCTGCCACAGAGATTAAGTTCCACTTCTTCTTCCAACCTTGTTCTCATTGCATTCAACTTTCTACAGTAAACTGCATATACTTTTCCATCTCCTTGAAAGATTAAAGCATCTAAGAAAAGAGATCTGTTCAATTATGATTTCTACCTTTTTCCTAAACTCAATTTTTCATTTTCCAGGTACTATTGTTCAGTAATAAGTGTGTCTCTTTTGTAGAGTAAGAAGAAGAAGAAGACAGACTTTATTCCATACAGGGATTCTGTGCTAACGTGGCTACTTCGGGAAAATCTAGGTATGACTAATCTGACTCTGCCAATATTTCCCTCCATTTTCATGTGTTTCATAGCAATTTTCTGCCTCAATCCATTGTATGATATGGGTATTAAATATGGAAGTATCTATTTTTAAGTCATACTATTATTGTTACAGCTGTTTTATTTACCCTGGGTTTACTTATTACTACTTTGTGTAATTTTGTTGAACACTGTAATATGGATATTGTTTAGGCTGGGAAATACTGACATTCAAGAATATACTCATTACAAGGTGCCAGTGCAACTTCATTTAAAACCTTGCTTGTTCATTATAGGTGGAAACTCCAGAACTGCCATGGTTGCTGCTCTGAGTCCGGCAGATATCAACTATGATGAAACTTTGAGCACTTTAAGGTACTTTTAGCCTCTAATCTGGAGTGGAAATGTTTAGCTTTCAGCTCAGGTATCTAGGTGCCCATCCTTCCTATTGTGAAACATGCATTAGGCAAAACTGAGCGTTCCAGGGGACTACGCTGTGTATTGTAAAATCCATCATTCTAAAGTGAACCCCAGTCCTGTGGGGTGTGAACAAGAGGAGAGGGTGTAGTTGCTTCACTTAATCAGGTAAGTTTAGTTTGACCAGTTCCAAGTTATCTGTACTTATAGATGAGGATGAAATTTCTGTCTAATGGTGCAAAAGAGAAATAATCTTATGCATGAAGAGAACCCAGTTTAAAATGGCTTCACTGGTAACACCCTAGGCCTGATTTCTCAAAGGTGTTGAGTACCTAAAACTTCCGTGGAGTCTGAGTAGCTGGAGCTTAAAACCTTTCAGTGTGGCCCCTGCTCCTTACTCTACAGCACTTCTGAGGTAAAGCTGCTTGATCCAGCATCTTGTTAATCTGAAATAACAGCAGGGGCTTGTATTGGACTGTAGAGAGTTGCTGTATATGTCCCATATAAAACCAAACTAGTATGTCTTTTTGACTGCTTCCAGATACGCAGATCGTGCAAAGCAGATCAAGTGCAATGCTGTTATCAATGAAGACCCCAATGCCAAGCTGGTGCGTGAGCTGAAGGAGGAGGTGACGAGGCTCAAGGATCTCCTGCGTGCCCAAGGGCTAGGAGATATTATTGACAGTAAGTGGGTTAAGCAGTCCAGTCCTTTCCATCATTGGGCTGTGCTCTGCTGCAGGAACTAAACTAATTACCAAGGCCCTAGAGCTGGAGAAAGCTGGGTTTGTGTGGGACGGGGGTGTAGTCATTAAATTTCAGTACTTCACAATTTAATTTAATTTTTTTTCACATTGCTTTGAGTGGTTGTCTCTATCCCCTTCTGTAAATAACATGCGCTAGCACCTTTTTATGTTCCTCCTACATCAGATTCAAACTCTGCTCCTCTGTCTCTTGCCTGCAAAGAAAAGTTTGAGGATGCTGTCTTGGATTTGTCCTGTTTTTCTGACCTTCACCTCCAACACAGAAAACAAGCTCAAATCTTCCATGCTAAATTCTTTGAGAATATGGGCTGTGACTTAATTCCTTTTACAGGAGATGCCTTGAAGATGTTAGTTTTTGTGGCAAACTGGTTTTCCTTTAGTTCATAGTAGAAAAAAATCTCTGTTAAAATGTATGTAAAGAGTGAATGTTTTTTCTGACTTGCAGTGCTTATTTTCCTGTGAAGGGAAGACCCTGATTTAATCACAGGCAATGTGAAGTTTGTAACTTGTATATATCTTCTATCATTATTTGTTCAAGAGAATAGATTAAGGAAAAAAAAAAACAGCTCAGATTCAAAAATGTTCACATTTGATGCAGTCTTTGTTTTAGGTTCAAAAACAGAACTTTCTGTTAGATTGGAACAAATCAAAACAAAAATTTTGATGTGAAATTGTAAACTGTTTTTGTTCTTTCAAATGCCAAGTATTCTCTTCCCTTCCTGTGTCACTGTTGATCCTGAACTTTGACCCTTCTTGTATTTCCCTCTTGCTTCCCTTCAGTTGATTCAATCGGAGATGATTACTCTGGAAGTGGAGGCAAATGTGTGTATTGTGTGGTTCTATAGCTCTTACTTGCTAATCTGCTTCTGCTGGGCCAGCTTTTAACTGAGCTTTGCATGCCAGCATTCCTCACAGGGAAATCCCAGACAGAGCAGTTACTGCAGAGTCTATTATTTCGTGAAAATGAAATGAACCTCCATCTCCCTTACTGAGCCATCCTTTGGTTAAAGCACAAAGTTGAAACCACTCTTTAATACGTCCGTTGCTTCCTTGTTTTGGGGAGACAGAGGATGGTTATACTTCAACCTATTTTTTTGTTACAAATAATGGTTCTGATTTGAACTTCCAAAATCTATTTCTTTTAGAATATTTTTTCACGTTCATAAGTTAAACCGGTTCCCTTCCCCCTGGACAGCTAGCCTCAGGACTTATTTTCTTACCCAGAATGTGTCTTAATATTTTACATTTGAGAATTGATTCTTTAAACTAAAGTAAAATGAAACAATAACAATTTCCTCCAAGGGAATGTTTCTTTGATAGCCTCTGCACATGTGTGGTGTTGGGTGCTTTGTGCTAATAGCAATCTCTTTGTTTGAACTCTTATTTGTCTTTGGTATTAGTATAGCTGCTGTCTAGAACAGATTTGTTTTCCTCTGAAAGAAGGAATCTTAATGTGAGGAAACTGATAAGAATTAGATAGTAGGCTCAGAGAATAACGTTCAGTAAAACAGCACTTTCCTTTCTGACCTCACCAACTATTTCTGTGAAAGGGAATGTACCTCCTTCTTTATAATCCACCTTTAGAGAAATATCTTGCTTCTGTGAACCGATGGATTCTCTGTAGATTTTTTTTTTGGGGGGGGGGAGGCAAGTCCCAAGCAGACTATTTTGTTTTAGACCATGCCTATGCCCTTTTCAAAAGCCCTTGCTCACCCCAAAACAATACTGACTGGAAGAGATCTGTCTGAAATTTCCTGAACTCAGATACTGGTAGTGTAAAGACTCAGCCTGGCCTTCCTTTTTTGGTGCTGCTTAAAGCTTGTTGCCTAAAAATCTGTCATCTCCGTGAGCAGCTGCAGCATCACCCAGAGAAATGTGCATGATGTTGAGAGAGAGGTTCTGTATGGACTTAGCAACAGCCAAAGTGATTGCAAATACTACCTCCTTTGTCCCTTGGGAGTGCATGTGCCCATTGGCCTTTCAAGACCCCATCCTTCCTGCTCTGTCCTACCTGCTTGCCTCCACCTGGCAGCTCTCCCTCTTCTGTATTTTTCCACTTCCTGTATCTGCAGATGGCGGTTTTCAAACTGAGTTGATGGAACTACTAACTACAGGGCTAAATTGGTGTGAAATAGGACAGAAGGTTTATGTCGGCAGGATTGGTCTGAGTGGGAAGAGAGAAGGTGTGAGGGGGGGCTCAGCGAGGCCTGAGCTACTTAATTGTCTAACATCTCATGTTAGCAGTTTTTGACACACAAGTGAAGGTTTTTGTGAGGTGTATTTGGATTGGATTCAGATCAGAGTAGGTGGTCTCTGGATAACTTTTAATGGAAGGAAAGGTACGCAAATGACCTGTATATTCTACTTTCATAGACATCTTCAGGCCTCCTGGGTTTTCAGTATTTAGACTATTGGAGCTGCCTCAAATTCCAGGCATCTCTTGAAATGCTTCCCTGTGTTCATTCTAAGTCATGATCAAGAGACTTAACAGTGCCACCTCTTCAAGCCATTTGCACAGGTATCCTAGCAGAAAGGTAACCTGTTATATATTGTGGATCCTTTTTTCCACAGCAGACTAGGATGGATGAGATGTAATGGTATAAACATGAGCCCATGCTCATATCACTCACCCTGTCAAGGACTGGATAGGTGGTTACAGCACCCTGTCCTTGGGGAACTTGAGCTACAGGCAATTATAGTTACTCTTGTGCTCTGTGTAGCATCTCAACAGGCGTATTATCTTTGGAGACTAAGATTCAGCAAATCACGATTTTTATTACTGTTTTCCTTTCAGATTCCTTAGGTATGAGTTTGATTGAACTTAGTGGCTTAGGCTTTTTGGCCCAGTAGTACATTTCCTGATAACTGGCCATCTCTGTTCCCAGCCTTCAGCCCCACATTGCTCATCACTGTGACAATGCCCAGTTGTGTTAGAAGGCTGAAGGTATCATAGGAATAGGGCAGTGCACAGCTGTTACCTAGATCAGGGGGATTCTTCTGGTTTACAGTGTCTTGTTGAGTGTTTGACTTTGTTTTGGCAGGAGTTTACTGGTAACATTAGTTTACACTGGAGTCTTTATTTATAATTCTCAAGGACTGAATGCAACTTTTTATATTTCAGGGATATTTGTTTTAAAGGATTTGTTTCAGAACTGCCATCTAAAACTATTAATCTTGTCTGTGTTGCAGCTTAAATGCTTTCCTCTTACACTAGTGTTTCCTTCCTGTCTTCCTTTTCCCCTTTTCTCTGCTCCTTGTCTATTCCTTTCTGCCTTCCCTTCTGTCTGTCTGTCTCTCCCAGATCTGAAAGATTTTCAGAACAATAAACATAGATACTTGCTAGCCTCCGAGAATCAACGCCCTGGCAATTTTTCCACAGCCTCCATGGGGTCCCTCAGTGCATCTCCATCTTCCTGCTCTCTCAGTAGTCAGGTGGGCTTAACATCTGTGTCCAGCATACAGGAGAGGATCATGTCTACACCTGGAGGAGAGGAAGCCATTGAACGTTTGAAGGTATGTACCATTGCAGACTGAGCAGGATGTAATTTTGGTTGTCTGGGTAATGGGGAGATGTCTTCCTATGAAAACATGACCTGTGTCTTTCTATTTCTGCCCTTGCACCCCAGAAAGTGCAGCTGGGTCAGACAAGTTGGGGAGTGGGTTCATGTATAAGCTTTTCATTCATGAAGATCTGGGCTTGATTTTTGCCTTCAGCCATTATGAAATAAACTTGGCAAGAACAAACTGTAATCCAAGTGCACACTTGCTGACAATCTTATGTGGTGGTAACAGAGGATTGAATAGCAGAGTAGCCAAAGGGAGTTTTGGGAGGCCTGTTCAGCGTCTCCCTGAACTGGCCAATGCAATCAGCTTTAAAAAAAAAAAACCCTAAATGTACCCAAACTAAAAAAAGAACAGCATAACCCTGTCACGGTCTTCACCCTACCCCCACAGATTAAAATGTGAAGCACACAGAGTAGCCTGCTTTATCCAGACAATAGAAGCCTTGTCCTAAATGTGTGTGAATTGAACAGCATCAAAAGTGCATTACAGTGAAGGGTTTCTTTCATTTTTACCAAAGCTCCCATCCCTCATGGGTGGATGAGTGGGGGAAGCTGGGTATGTTGAATGTGAGTGTTGCATTCTCGTGTCTTTTCCATGAGACACTGCCTGGGGGGAGGGGTTTGGATGGGCTGGAATACACGCTGCACATCCTCCTTCCATTAGAAACCTGCTGTTGCCGTGGAGATAATGGTGCGGTCTCTGCGGTCCCCTGACACCCAGTCACTGAATGACGTCTATAAACCAGATTTAAAAAAACAACTCATAAGGTGGTTTGAAATCTGAGTGAGGCTGCCAGGAAAAGTCTCTTCCTTTCCTATCAGTATTCAAGGCAACTTATCCTTGTAAAACACCATTGGGAAGAGCAACACAATTTGACAACTTAATGACTCCAAGTATTGAGGGTTTTTAGAGCCAAAAGCAAAATGGAGGCGTAGAATTAAATTTGTGGATACCTTTATTTTTGCTTCCCAGTGGGATTTGGGCAGACTAGCTTTTTCTGGAAGAAGAAAGAATAAGTGGTGAGGGGAGAGGTGTGCCTATAAAATGATTTCTGGATTCTCTTACACAGATGTGATTTCCCTGTTTGGGTGAGATTTTTGAGGTCTTCCACTTCGCTTCATTGTCATACATTATGCTGTAATCTTAAGCTGCTTCAGAGGGTAGAGAAATAACCGTTTCTCTCCATTCAACACAGTGGATGGAGTGGTGAGGGCAAAAAATATTCCCCTTTATCTCCGTCCAGAGAGAAGAAATGGTCTCTTGTGCTAAAGCTATGTAAATGCTGTAGCTATTGAAAAGGCCCCTGTGAAAAGCTTTGGGGGGGGGGGGGGTGAATGCTGCCAGAGAAGCTGTTGGCTTCAGGTTTGTAAGCTGGTGCTGGAACCCTCTTACAGTGGTAGTAAATGCCACACTGAATGATACTGATTATTGTGGGGGTTGGGGAGCTACTAATATCCTGCTCAGTCCTCAGTACCAGAGCGAGAGAGAATTGAGCCCCCCATTCAGCTTGACACTCAGAGCCTGATTTACTAAAATTCTTGGACACTTGACAGCCTATTGCCCAGTGCTACTGGAGCTCTTATCCCAAACTTTCTATGTGATGGCTAGCCCATTGATTTGGGCTAGGACTAGAAGGGCTGGACTAAAGACAGAAGGCCCTCAGAATTCCTTGAAATGGATGCCCATTTTGGGGGCCCAGAAATGGAATGAAGTCTGGAAGGTGGTTTAGGAAGTCAGTTTTAATTGCCATGCCTCCCTTGTAGGGATTCTCTAGGGTCTGAGGGTTCTGTGGCCTGTACTTGGCTTTAATGGTGGCAGTTGCCAAGGATCACTTTAATGTTGGCCCGCCTGTATTATGATAAGCTTTTGATCTGAATATTTGTCCCCATACAAGGGCTCTGAGTCCTTGAAGAGATTTGATCATTTAAAATGTATTCTTTTAATACAACTTTAGGCTGAATTGAGGGAAATTTTTCCCTTCCCCCAGCTTTATTCAGGGGAGAAGTCTGTGTATGACTTTTTTGCATTCATTCCTGTGTCCCTAAGGCAGCAGTGCAGTCCACTGAAGCATAAATGCTTTAACTCTGCTTTTTCTTTTATGAATGGAGAGAATTCCTCTGGGGCAGACCTGTTCATTTTTTAATGCTGCTTTTTTGATAAATTTTCAGTCTTCTATGCTGTAGTTTTTGGATGTGTTCTCTAATATTTCCATAATGATCAGGATGTTTGAGTGTGTGTGCAGGGGGAGAGGGAGCTGCATTCCTAAAGGATTACATCACTAGAGGAGCATGGAGGGTGATTAAACAATGGGAAAAGGGAGGCTAATTAATGAGCTTCCTAACTGTGTCATTGCCTCCATTCCTGTCAGTGGTTCAGCCTGTTGCACAGCAATGTGGTTGGTGCAACCCCGCAAAAGGCTACTCTTGGTAAACAGCTGGCCACAGCCCTTTGCAGCCAGCTGTTCACAATGTATTTAAAATATGCTCTTTGCTTATTTGCACATTTTTGTCCTTGAATGTAGCTTTGCTGAGGAAGTGTAAGTTAAGGGCTGAGGTTTATTATGAAATAGCTTTGACTAGAATATCAATCTGACTGGCTGAGAATGCAGCACAGATTCCAAGGTGGAACTAGTTAAAATAGCCCCTTCCTAAGTGCAGCAAGTACATACCAGGCTGTGTGGTTTGTATCATATGCTGCAGGCATTTGACTTGTCACCTTGTCCATTATGATTAAGCTGATTTTGGGGTATGTGGCATCCTTAACCACACCCTGTTGTGTAGTGTCTTTGGCACTCAAGTTATATAAATATAGCTCCAGGAATATGCAAGAACAAATGTTATAATGACACCCATTGATATAACACTTTTCATCCAGAAGGCTCCAGAATACATTACAAACTAATTTATAGGATGAGATACTAAAATCCAAGACTTATTAGCTATTATGATATTGAGACTGCTACAGGCAAAAAATTCTCAGTAGACAGGAGCTGTTCCTGCTTTGTCTAACAAGATTCCTTTCCTGGAGACTTAAACAGCACCCATTATGTCTTGAGCATATAATCTTCTGGATGCTTATAACCCAGTGACTTGGAATTGGAGCTGCTTGCAGGTTTTTTTGTAGCTAATCACTAGGCTGGTCAGGCCCTGGCCAGTATGAATGTGTACAGCTTTGGGAATAACAGTTGACTTCAAAGGTGGAGGTTCTTAGTTCTTGTAGGTTCCTGCAAAAATGGGTATTGTAGGAGGAGTCTGGGTTGCCCAGAGATGCTTTGTGTTAATAACTTTGCATTGACAATGAGGCTTAAAATTAGCACTTGAGCATTTGCTGCTGGGTCCTAATAATTCAGATCCCATTTAGGTCTGAAATACTGGGTTAGCCCTGGTTCTTTGAGATGTGTTGTGTTAAATTGGGGGGCTCCATATCATCCTCCTTCAGTCTGTTAATTCTATACTGGGGTTTTACACAGGAATCAGAGAAGATCATTGCAGAGCTGAATGAGACCTGGGAGGAGAAGCTGCGGAAGACTGAGGCCATTAGGATGGAGAGGTCAGGAGCAAGAAATGCTGTGGATGTCCTCGGGGGTGGGAGGGGGAAGGGGGGAAAAGGAGAGAGTATAGTCAAAAGCTGATCTTGCCCTAGAAAACCAGAGCATTGAAGCAGCTAGCACACTTCTTGGTGGCATGTCATCTGCTCTTTGTATTTAGGGTGACCAGACAGCTAGTGTAAAAAATCGGGACGGGGGTGGGGGGTAATAGAAGCCCATAGAGGATAAAGACCCAAAAATCGGGACTGTCCCTATAAAATCGGGACATCTGGTCACCCTATTTGTATTCCACTATGGCAGGTGAATGGGTAATGCAGACAGAAGCAGTATTTCAATATCATACCTCAAGGACACTGCTTAGAATTGTCATAGAAGATACTCCTGTTGGGTAAGGGTGGGACTGAAGCAGCATCTAGAGTTGCAGCATCAGCCTTCTGGGGTTTCAATCCAGGACAGCACAGAAAAGAGGATTGGTCATTAGCATCTTAACTGTCTTTGAATTTTTAGGGTGATTTCATCTAGTGGAGGGAGTAGACCAATTGTAGAATGAACCAGAAACATAAACTCAAGCCTTGGTAACTTGTCTAGCTTCTATACTCATTTACCATGAATAAGTATTGCCATTTAGAACAGATCTTAGCTTTCCCTGAAGGATAGGCAGATTTGTGGAATAAATACTGTAAAAGGTGCTCACTCTTGTGTATCATTGCCTGCCCTAAACTGGAGTGTCAGACCTGCCTAAGTTCTGCAGCCCTCTGTGTTTGTGGAGCTGAAGGATAGGAGTTAATCCTGTTGCATATGTAAGATACCACCCTGAGCTGGTGGCCAATCAGGATGCAGGCTGGTTGGTAGTGCAGTACATTATACAATGACTAGGGCCCACCAAATTCATGGTCCATTTTGGTCAATTTCACAGTAATAGGATTTTAAAAATAACAAATTTCATGATTTCAGATATTTAAATATGAAATTTCATGGTTGTAACTGTAGAGGTCCTGACCCAAAAGGGTGTGGTGGTGGTGGTGGGTTACAAGGTTAATGTAGGGGCATTGTGGTATTGCTATCCTTACTTCTGCACTGCTGCTGGTGGAGGCGCTGCCTTCAGAGCTGGGCAGCTGGAGAGCAGCTACTCCTGGCTGGGAGCCCAGCTCTGAAGACAGTGCTGCCACCAGCAGCAGTGCAGAAGTAAGGATGGCATGGCATGGTATTGCCCCCCTTACTTCTGTGCTGTTGCCTTCAGGGCTGGGCCCTCAGCCTGCAGCTGCTGCTCTCCAGCCGTCCAGCTCTGAAGACAGCAGTGCAGAAGTAAGGGTGTCATGGTATAGTATTGCCATCCTTATTTCTGCACTGCTGCTGGCAGGGCGCTGCCTTCAGAGCTGGGCGCCTGGCCAGCAGCTGCCGCTCTCAGGCCACCGAACTCTGAAGGCAGTGCAGAAGTAAGGTTTGCAATACCATGACCCCCCTCCAATAACTTTGCAACTCCCCCGCGATCCCCTTTTGGGTCAGGACCCACAGTTTGAGAAACACTGGTCTCCCCCATGAAATCTGTATATTATAGGGTAAAAGTACACATAAGACCAGATTTCACGGGGGAGACCAGATTTCAGTTTGTGATGCGTTTTGCATGGCCGTGAATTTGGTAGGGCCCTAACAATGACTGATAAGGTGAAACTTTGATTTGGATCAGATTTGCACCGGTGGGGCTACAAAGCACCTCCATCACTTCTTGCTTTCCTCTTTGTAGGGAGGCCTTGCTGGCCGAGATGGGAGTTGCCATTCGGGAAGATGGAGGAACACTGGGGGTCTTCTCCCCTAAAAAGGTACAGAATATTGATGATAAATGTTGAGTCAATTCTGGAAGAGGCTGGTCAACCACCATTAACATAGAGCAGGGGTGGGCAAACTTTTTAGCCTGAGGGCCACATCGGGGTATGGAAATTGTATGGCGGGCCATGAATGCTCACGAAATTGGGGGTAGGGGTGCGGGAGGGGGTGGGGCTGGGGATGAGGGGTTTGGGGTGCAGAAGGGTGCTCTGGGCTGGGACCAATGAGTTTAGATGGGGATTGGGATGGGGCAGGCTGTTGGGGCATGCGGGGGGGCAGTGAGGGCTCTGGCTGAGGGTGCGGGCAGGGGCAGTGCACAGAGCCACCTGGCCACACCTCCGCATACTACATAGCAGCTGGAGGGGGATCATGCTGGATGCTTCCTGGGAGCTGCACAAGTCCCTGACCCCACTCCCCGGCTGGAGCGCCGGAGCTGGGCAAATCCCCGCTCCCCAGTGGGAGCTGAGGGCCGGATTAAATGGTCTGACAGGCCAGAAGTGGCCAGCGGGCCGTAGTTTGCTCACCCCTGACATAGAGGCTGGTTTCTTCGTAAGCTACAGAGACACTATAGTGGTCTTTGGCCCCCAAGTAATGTATACCTTTCACAGAGTTTTTGGTTAACCATTAGTTGCTGGTAAAAGCTACCTTTCATGATTTATACTACTTTAAATTTCTGCAACACTTCAGTCTTGAAGGCCCTTAGTACTCTGTATGCAGGCAAAGTAAAGAATGATGTCCACAGTGCCTTCTGCTGATTATTAGGGTAGGCAGAATGTATTATACATGCTAGCCTCAATTTAGAAAAGAAACTGGAGCAGTATGAGAAGTACTGTAAGACTCTTAATGTCCAAAAATGGCTGAGAGATCTAATGTTCCTTTAGAAAGCGAACACTTCTGAGAGCAGTATCTCTTGCTCTATGCTAGGCCACTGATTCAGCATTGACTCGGATGTGCTACCAACTAGCTTGCCAGCACCACTTCCTGCAACAACTGTTGCTTAGTAATGCTGCCATTAAATCACATCCCAAGATGTTCTGGCTCCATTTTCTTTATAAAACATCCATTAATTTGTCACTGAGCATTCATAGTCATGGAGGGGAGCAGTGTTCCTTTAGTCCATATCAATAGTTCCACTTAAATGTTAGTGAAAGGTGAAAGAGGCACAACTATGGAAATATGATAAATCTAATGCCACGTGAAGGTCTTCATGGGAAGAGGGAGCTGTGGGAGGAGTTATCCATGCAGTGAATACAGTAATTATTAGTTACAAGATCTGAAACGGGACCTTTCTCCCCCCTTAAAACAAACCTAAGGCCTTGGCTACACTCGTGGATTCACAGTGCTGCCGCGGCAGCGCTGTGAAGCGCGAGTGTAGTCGCGCCGCCTGTGCTGCGAGAGCTCTCCCGCAGCGCTGCAAGTACTCCACCTCTCCGAGGGGAATAGCATGCAGCGCTGCGAGGGAGCGTGCAGCGCTGCAGGCGCTGATTACACTGGCGCTTTACAGCTCTGCACTCGCTGCGCTCAGGGGGGGTGTTTTTTCACACCCCTGAGCGCAGCAAGTGCAGCGCTGTGAATTGCCAGTGTAGCCAAGGCCTTAGCCTAGTTTTTAGCTTGAGACCTGGGCATCATTACCTAAGTGCGTAATAATAAAAAATCTGAGAACTGCAAGTGTTGTGTTAACTGGGACCCTTCTGAAGACTTTGCACAGAAGCCCAGGAGGGCAGATTTATTGATCTGCCTTTAGCTGAAATGATTTATTGATCTGCCTTTAGCTGTTGTTTTTCCTGATGTGTTTAAATGAACATGTTTCACTTACAAATGGTTTTGGTTTGTCCTTTGTAACTTACTACCAAAGCATCTAAGGTTCATAACATTTCTTCATTCTCATGAGACATTTCCTTGAGTTTTTTTCTCTTCTCTCACATTGTGGATCATATCACCATGTAGATTTTCCCTGAGAGGCCATCAACTCTGTTTAATGACTCTTTTGATGCTTTTTCAGCTGACCAGGTTTGTGTATGAAAGCTGTTAGGGATGTGTAGTTGCTTCAATAGAAGTTAGCAAGTTCTGCCTGTGGAAATATGTACTAGAGAAAATAAACCCATTAAACCACTGATCTGTTACTAGTCCCCTCTGCTTCTGTTCCTTACTACCTGCCTAGATTAGTTTTTATAGTTCTTCCTGTGGTAATTGACAGCTGTAGCTGTGAAAGTATTAGCGCTCTAGATAGAAAATTAAAATGTTTTATAAACCTTTTTACTTCAGAGTCACTAGTATGACTCTGATAGTTCATATTGGCGCCCATCTCTGCGGTATTGGAGTACTTCCATAGTATCAGCTTTACAAATCAAACAACATAAAATTGTCTGTCCAGTTCCTGAATGAAAGAGATCCACATCACAAACATAACCATCTCCACAATTTGCTCTCTTGGTGGCAGGGTACTGTTTGAAATGAGCTGTGGAAACTATACTGTCCACCCTGGAGGGGTGAGAGCAGGGGAGGTCCTTCTAGATCCTTGAGGAACACTGGGCATGGGACATTTGCACTGATGTCTATGGGCGTATCTATTGTGCCGAAAAACAATAGACTTCAGGGTGGTTGAATTGCCCATTTTACCAGTACCAAAAACATCTTTCAAATTGCCAAACTTTCTTGATTACAAAGCTTTCTGATTTAGGGTTACCCAGTGACAGGGCAGTCTGACTTTCATTAAAATCTAGTATAGGCAGTCCTCGACTTTGACGTTTGACTTGCACCGAATGGCACTTTTGACGTTTCTGAATTGACACCCTGATTCCACTTAGGACAATCGGTTTTGACTTTACGATGCTTGGTCCCGCAATGGAGTGGATTGCGGTTCTGAGTTATGATGTTTCGATTTACAACGCAATTTTCAGGAACCAATTGTGTCATAAGTCTGAGGACTGCCTGTGCACCAAAATACACACATCTAAACAACAAGGCGCTTTTTTCTAAATGTCCATGCTGTGTAAATCCCTTAATGCTATTTGTAGTAGCTGAGCCCTTGTGTAGGATTTGGCTTCTTTCAGTAGATTACAGCAGCAGTTCCTAACTCTTCTACAACTCTAAATGCCTTCCTGTTGCTCACTGAGCAGCGGTAATGCAGTGTGGCATATCTTCTCCTGTAGTCTTTGGTTAGCTTTATCTTTTTTGGGATGAGGAAGGGTCCTGTTTAATTTCTGTGCCCCCTCTAACTCTGTCACTGGGCCACAGAGGCTCCCTTCAGAGCAGATTATTCCATTACGGGTTGCTGGTAAGAGGAGTCACTTCACTCTGAACACACTTCCCGAACACCCACTGGGACTGCTGGAGGGGAATCCAGTCCTCTATGCTCTGGATCCTTGGAGTTTCATACTTCGGGAGCCTGAACTGAGTCCAGCTGCTGCCCCAATTTTGGGGTCTCTAGCCACAGTCTCAGGGCTCAGACTTTCTATCTGGCACCCCTGCCAAGTGTTGGAACCCACTGTCCAGCCACCTAACCCCCAGTGCTGACCCTTCAGATTCTCTGGTGTTTAAACTCACCCCTCCCCCAGAACTCCACCATAAAGGTATGACACTTCTGGTTACATTTAAACTCTCTGTGGCATACAGCAGTTGTGAAGCAGTCAATACACACGCAGGCTTTTTGCTCAGTCTAACACTCTTGTGCTCTTATCTTTAATCATGTAAAGCACAGGAGAGTACAGATCATACAAAACAATAAACATCTGAAACAGTGATATCCCTCACTTTCTACCTCACCCTTCCCTTATGAGCCCTTGGAGAACCATCTGAGTCCAGGAAGGCAGGCAGTGTGGCACTCATTCAAATTGGGCCCGGCGGCTCCCCCGTTAGGCCGGCTGGACCAACTCAGAGCAGGGTTATGTGCCAGGGGCAAGGTTGCAACGCTTAGGGCAGGGAGCTGAGCCCAGCCAGCCTTGAGGGACTGGAACTGCTTCAAGTGGGACAGAGGGCTTTGTGGGGCAAAGCGGGGAAAGTCCCGCAAACCTGAGGACTATTTAGAATAGTGGTTCTCAAACTTTTGTATTGGTGACCCCTTTCACACCGCAAACCTCTGAGTGCAACCCCTTATAAATTAAAAACACTTCTTTATATTTAACACTGTTCTAAATACTGGAGACAAAGCATGGTTTGGGGGTGGAGGCTGATGGTTCGTGACACCCCCCATAATTGAGAACCCTGATTTTAGAAGATATGCCACATGAAAGCAAACAAGCCATAGAAAGGGCAAAAGGCTGTACATTCAAAATGGAGTTTGCAGCCTGACACACACGGTTCATAATCTCACATTCAATTCATAAATTGTACAGACATATTCCCAAATTATCTGACTTCCTCCTCTCTGATCTGTTGCTGGTTGGTATGTTTTTTGTGTTGACGCTCAGCCTATCTGCTCTCCTATTGACTTCTCTTAACTTTATTCTCTAACCTGCATGGTGCCTTGCCTTGGCTAGATTTTCGCACCAAGGCCACAGGACTTGTTTGATTCCAATGGGACGTTTTCACCAAAGAAGGTTTGTTTTAATCAGTTTAGATTTTTGTGAAGTTCTAAACTGAGATCTCTAGCTGCCTGTAGCAGGAAGTGTCAATAGGTTAGAATTTTTCACATCGAATAGCTAGAAAACAGAAGCAAAAAGAGTATCTCCTTTATGAAAAATTTATACAAAGAATTCTAATATTAGGTACTATAAAACACAAAAATAATATATCCTGCCAACTCTGTATTTCTTTCTTTGCATGACTCTGCAGATTTCACCCTAATGTGTACTCCGATCATTTATTTTGTCATAAGAAATCCTGGATTTCTGAGTGCAGTAAAATTTTTTCAGTGTATGAATATTTATTTACTAGTAAGTGCTATCATTTCCCCTTTATTTCCATTTATCGTTTTCATAAATAAACCCCATTCAAAGTGAATTAGTAAATTGATATGTGGGTACTTACATGACTTCAAGGTCACTTTCTGCACTGGACTGACCTCCCATATTTGTTCAGCTAACTCCCCAAAATTTTGAAGCCCAGAAACAATTTATTGTTGGATGACATAGCTGCCTGGGCATTTTGACTTTCTTGGACATCAAAGGATTTTTTTTTCTCTGAAACAGTTTGACTGGGTCTGTAGTCTATAATCCTATTTGGTGCTAACAGTAAGCCAAACACCATTCCTTTCAGACACCGTGCTCAGTCCACACTTCACTATGGACAATATGAAGTCCTTGTTTGTGCTGGAGAATGCTTTTCTCAGTGGTGGCTAGTGGGCGCAGTTTTAATTTGACAAGGCCTGTCCCATTCCTGGGGCCATAGTTCCCATTGCTAGTGCACGGGTGCCATGTAAATACTATACTGTAATTTCTAGGTGAAGGTTATTGCTTTGTCTCTCACAGCATGCACCAGCTCAGCTGTCTTGTCTCATATCATAGAATCATAGAATATCAGGGTTGGAAGGGACCTCAGGAGGTCATCTAGTCCAACCCCCTGCTCAAAGCAGGACCAATTTCATTTACATATCAAAGGATATGTAAATATCCTTTGAGCTTCCATGAATTGTATGCTATTACACATCTAACAAGTAAACTTCTTTTGGAGTTACAATAAACTGATGGACATTCCTAAGGGAATGACCCAAACAGATCTGCTTACTGATACAGTTGTAGGTTACAAGAAACTGGCTTGTTAATATTTTCAGTGTCCTTTGGTCTGATTCTTGTTTCTTACCCTTTCTTTTGTGTTCTTTAAACTGTGATTTGCTGCTATCTCATTGGCCAGATTTTCACACCAAGGCCATGTGACTTGTTTGCTGATTCCAGTGGGGTGTTTTCACCAAAGAAGGTTGGTTTAATAATTGTAGAGACTTAAGTTGAGTAGCATAGTAGATGAAGAGATTCTTAGCTGCTTGTATGAGGAAGCATCAGTAGTTTAGATATCCTTTCCAGGTTTACTAGCTCTGGAGATGGAGCATAAGGAGGGTCTGTTCTTTATATTTAAAAAAAAAAAAGTTCCACAACAATCTAGCATTTTCACACCAAAGCATATGGAAGAATGCTGCTGTTGAACTTTCCCTCCCTCTCACCTTTATCAAGACTTACTGAGACAAGGAATCTGTAATTCTTCAGTTTAAAATATTTTCTTCCCTGCATCCTTTACCTAGAATATCAGCCAACTGGAGCTGTGAATCTGTCTGATATTCGTCCCCTGTCCTGAGATGGGTCTCTGCCTGTGTGAAAAAGTTTGCATTTAATTTAGAAATGTGGGTTTTTTGGAGAAATCTGGAGTTTCACTGATGTATATGGTGAAGTGGTTTGGTTCCTTTACAGTCTCCAAAGTTGTTGAAGGTACTCAGCTCTCAATTAACATGTTCTGTATTTTGTTGCAGACACCTCATCTTGTGAACCTCAATGAAGATCCACTCATGTCAGAATGTCTACTTTACTATATCAAAGATGGCATCACTAGGTGAGATTTGGCTCTACTACACTTACTTAAAAGACTTCTTGTTAAAGGGACATCAGTTTAAATTACACTTCTCTGTTGAACTGTTTTACCTGCTGTTGCAAGTAACACCTAAGATTACCATAAATTACAGATTAGAGAAATATATTTAGTTTAGTTTATACTTTAATAGTACAGTGTATTGTCACTCAGCTTCCCTAGATGTTTTCCACTGGGTCTTTCACAGAGCAACAAGAAAGAGAAACCACTTTGAAAATATAGGACGGTGTAATTTATAGTAAAACCACATAAAATGGTTGGGGGACTTGGGTAAGTGGAGTACTCAAAACTGCTTAGCTCTATAAAACTGGTTGGATTTCTAGTGTCGCCTTAAATTAAACTGAAAGTAGTTCTCCATTCTTGTTTTTTTCCACACTTCCCCCTTTTTAAGCACATCACCCAAACCCAGGTATATTATTTTCTTGGCTAACAGTGTAAGCACACGCTGAATGAAATCAGTCCTTGTTCACATGCACAGGATTAAATTTAAGGATGCATTTTCTCAGCTCTTAAAAGGTAAGGGATAGATTTAAGTCTGTAGTATTTTATTCCCACCATAGCCAGAGAAATGTATCTACTGTATGGGCTATAGAGTAGACAATGTTTGAGTTGTGACTAAAATACTTTTTATTGGGTGCAGGGTTGGACAGGCAGATGCCGAGCGGCGACAAGACATTGTGCTGAGTGGGGCTCACATTAAAGAGGAACACTGTCTCTTCCGAAGTGAGAGGAACCACAATGGTGATGGTGAGATGGCACTTACAATTCCTACGTATAAATGCAGGAGTAAGCGCAACTTTCCCCATGAAAGTGGTCTTCAGCACTGGATAGTTTGAGTCTTTCAAAAAACTGATCTCTGTACTAGCAGCTGTGGTCTGAAATGTGTGTCTGAAGTGTGGAGGGGAGAAGAGCTGAGAGGCTAGATGGGGTTTGAATAGCCCTTGTGCATCAGATCAGTGAAGTTATTTTCTCTCTGGGTGTGATGACTTAGTTATTGGAGATGAAGCTATAACTATAATAATGCAGTACTAAGATTTTACATTTCTGTACTACATCCATTTGGATCAGATGGTAGCACTCTTGCTTTGGGCCAGCATTCATATCCAGTCTTGATCCTTTGTGTTGTGACCAGGTGGAATGTGTAGTACAGCTTAGACGAATTTTACACTGTTAAAGGTGCTGTTCTTTGGATGAGACTATAAATGATGTTTCCTTCTGTCCTGCTCTGGGTGTCCGGGTTGCCTCTTGAAAAGTGGAACTGAACCCATGATAGGGATAGTCAGAGGATAACAGTGGGAGCTCAGGAACACCTGAGTTTTAATCCTGGCTTTGACCGAATCCCTCAGTGGTCTGAGACAAATCACTTACCCCTCTGCTTTAGTTCCATCACCTATAATACAGGGATAATACTTGCTTATTTTGGATATTGAGAATTTAGTGTTTATAAGGGGTTATTTAGGTTATTGCTATAGAAGTATTTAACTTTTACTTGCTACAACTCTGGAGTCTTAGCCAACGTTCCTTCTAGCTGCCGGTGGTGTTACTGAGGCAAATATGAACTAATCATGAGATGCTGAGCCCCTGTGACTCCAAGTTATTTCAGTAGGAACAGAGTGCTGAGTACGTCTCAGGATCAGGCCCATAATGCCTGTCACATCTGCCTACAATAAGTGCAGTGCTGAAATCAATTACAAAGAAATGAAAGTGCTGATGTGTGAAATGTACTAAGTTCATTATTCAAACCTTATAACAAGGCATGTATGTGCCTGACCAAGGTTTGGGCAGTGCAAATATCCAGCATGACAGCACAGTCATTACACCTGTGAAAAAACGAGGAGAAAAAACAAAACAGCCCTAGCAAATGTGTTACATGGATACCTGTACTACCTGAGTGCTCAGAAATACTGGCTGAAAAACTGGGCCACTTTGTCATGTGCTGCTATCCATTCCTAACCAGGATGTAATACCAAAGAATAATCTCCCTGGAATCTTTGTGGAGTATGTAGGGAGCAGTGCCTTGTCTGCTTATATGCAATGTGTTGGTAGGCTTTCTGCATGTCCTCACTATGGGACATTCACTAAATAAACTGAGTTCTGTGGTATTAATGCTGTTGTGTTTCTTCTAGTTATTGTTACTCTGGAGCCTTGTGAACGGTCAGAAACGTACGTCAATGGCAAGAGGGTTGTACAGCCTGTGCAATTGCGCTCAGGTAAGAGACTTCAGAAGTTTGAGGTTGGGTTTTTTTTTTTTTGGACAGATTGTTCCTCAGGAATTGTCCATACAGGATATTTCATGTGGGATTAGTGAAGAAAGTTGGATGCTGTTAAAGATAAGGGATGTATTACTTTTTTTTTTTGTAGTGGAGGTACCATATAGGAGTTAACCTCATTTTCGCCATTAGTGACTGTTCCTGCTTTTCTTATTTTCTCAAGCCCTTCACATTGTAACAGCTCAAAGACGGACTTAAATGATCACTGCAACATAGGGCACTCTCTGCTTGCTTCTCTCTCCCTACTTACTTTGATATTCTTCCAGTATGTACTTAGCCAAGACTGCTGCCCTTGGCAGTTGCAGTGTGAGAGAACAGACAGACTGCCAGCTGCTGATGGAAAATCCCCAGCTTCTCTGGCACAGCTAAGATGTGACCCATGCAGGAGTACAACAGTGTCTCTCCTTCCTTTTTTAACTCTATGTACTAAGTAACCTGGTTAGATCTCCTCATGTCTCAGGGGCCAGGGAGAGTGGCTTTCATAAATTGTAAGTTTGAGACCAGCAGGGTTCAGTTTCTTTTAAATCATAAGCATATGTTCTTCTAGTCCTGAAATGCAATCTAGTGCAATGGAGTCTGGACTGTAAGTGGGTGCTTGCAAGGAATTAAGTGCATCAATTTCAGCAGAATGATGGACGTGGGGATGGGAGTTGGTTTCCAGTCTCTCTTCCAACCATCCCACTCTTTTAAAAATGGAGGTGCAAGCTGGGCATGTCTTGCAGAGGGGGAACTGCTACTCCTCTTCTTTCAAGCTAATTTATTTTTATAAATAGCTTCCTATATATCTCTTTTCAGTGCCTATTTCTTGACAATTACATCATTAAAACTATTAATTAAAAATCATTAACCTCTTTAGAAGGCGGTTGTTTTACTAGTAGGTTCACAGTGACCGTCTTGATTGCTCTGGAGGTTCATTTATGTTACATGGAGAGAGCAGAAGTATTTTATCAATTATGCTAGGCACTTGTTTTAAGTTTCCTGTACATCTGATTCCTGTAGCACTTAGATGCAATTCTTGCCTTACCACTTAACTGTGGCTCTTACTTATGCTATGGAGAATGAAGTAAATGCCTCCCCAGAAATTCCACTGATTAGGACTTGAGTAGAAACTTAAGTGACGTATCAGGAAAATCTCTACTTAAAAATGTAAAGCATCCATTCTTCAAATGGTTGAGGTTAGATTATCTAAAATAGAAATGTTTGTGGGGTGGTTTTTGCCCATGGTTTCTGCACCTCTTTTAAAAAAATTAGTTGACTAGCTTACTTGTTACAGCTGTCAGTCCATCAGCAAGTCATTCTTTATTTTGTGGTATGTTTCTGCAGGGGTTTAAATCTGGCTCTATAGACAGGTTTTCTTATGTGAGCATTTTCTGGGGCAGGCAGTGGGATGTACAGTTTAACCTCCTCTGCACTAAGTAGGGTGTTCCTTTTGCCAATTTGGCCACCTACTACTAAAAGTTTAAATATTGTCCAAATTCTCATTGGGAAATCCTGTCTTCTGATGCTCTGGTTACCTAAACAGCTTAGAGTAAACTTCATTGGATACTAAACTTTGTCTCAACCTGGTTCTGGAGTTCTTACACTAAAGAGTTAATTTTTTGTTACTGTTTTAGGAAATCGTATCATCATGGGTAAAAATCACGTTTTCCGATTCAACCACCCTGAGCAAGCACGAGCAGAGAGGGAGAAGACTCCATCAGCTGAAACTCCCTCTGAACCAGTAGACTGGACATTTGCTCAGAGAGAACTCTTGGAGAAACAGGGCATTGATATGAAGCAGGAGATGGAGAAGAGGTAAGTGGACTAAACTAACTGTTATTTTACTTGGCATGTCTGTTATATTTCATTAGACCTGTTTAGGGTAGCACCAACTCTTACATCAGTCTGAAGTTAATGCCTGCTTTTCTCTAGGAAAGACTGGTTAATTCCTACTTCCCTGTGAAATGAGGGCACCAGAGTCAGACTTTGCCTCCCACTTAAAAAAAATCCAGACAAAGCTAGATTAACACAAACATACTCCTCTTTTGTATTGTAGAGTGTCTCTGAAAGAGATTTGCCCACATCTTTCTATGATCTAAAGCTGTATCTGCTAATAAGGCCCTCTCCTCCCAAAGTGGAGGATCAGGACGCTTGCTCATGTTTGTACCTCTTTTATTTTAGGAGTCTACTTCTTTAAAACTCCATTTATGCCCCCCCCCCCCCACCATCAAATTTATGGTCAAAGCAGGGAGTATCAGGGGAGCAACTGGATGGTCTCTTGACACATCTGTTCTTAAACTGCATAATTTTCCAGCATTCCTCCTTTGTCAATCTGGGACTTCCCTGAGCTTTGCCTCCACAAAGGTGTCTGCTCATAAGGGTTAAGAGGACCAGAAATCACTCAGATACGGTGCTCTACTGACGGAGACTTCTCCTTGCCTTGTATTGGGAGGAAACTAAACTCCTGGGTTGTTAATAAATCAAACTATTAAATATACAAACTAGCAATAGTACTTGTGACTCCTCATACACAGTAAGAGTTACACTTTGTAGCCTTAATTGCATGCTGTGACATGTCTAATTGTATTTAATCCTTTATTTTAGTTCAGTTACACAACTGATGTTTTCCTGCTTGTGGATCATTTGCTTAAATAAGGCTTTTTGTACACTTCATAGAGTACAGTCACTAATTTAGGCAGCAGTGGAACAGAATAGGTCAAATTCTTGGTGTCAGATCTAGGGTAATTCTCATTCCAAGTGAACTGAAAAATGTCTAGTTTGAAGGAGGTAGGAAGAATAGTACCTTTCATGCTAGTGTATTGACACTCACATGTACACCCCAGACTTGCCCTTGTCTCTGTTACTTAACAGATTCTGTGGACAGAGTAACACTAACACAAATAATGGTCTACATGGCTGCTTCTGCATCCCTTGTGGTTTTTTCTCTCCAGGTTACAAGAAATGGAGATTTTGTACAAGAAGGAGAAAGAGGAAGCAGATCTCTTGTTGGAGCAGCAGAGGCTGGTAAGTGTCAATTCTTCTGGTTGCCTGTATTGTTGGCAAAGGTTAACTGCTGCCTTTGTGGACCCCTTTAAAGTCCAGGAAATTTGCTTGGGCTGTCTGCATAAAGTACAGTCCGTCTCCTCCCCTCTTCCCACTCCCGTCCTCCCCCCCCACTATCTACAGTAGTGAAAATTAGCATGGCTAAGCAGACACATCTCATGCTTTACTCTTATTAATGTGGAGATTATATTCACCCACTAGTGGGCACTAAGCAGTGCTTGGGAGGGCTGGTCAAATTTGCTGAATTGTAACTTGGATCAACAGGAGGATGTTTCTTCTTTGTCAGTGCTTTGAAGTTACTTTTCAATAGTCTAATTGATTAGTTGTTGTGAATGTTCGAACTCTGAATGGTTGTCTTGGATCATCAGAAAGTACTAATTTTGTGCTGCCAAAACACCTAGACTATGTTATGTGCTAGGTTTTACAAATGATGTCTGGAAATGTTGCTGCACTGTGCATGTTTAACCCTGCTCCCTCCCCCTGCATGGAGTCTGAATCCCTTGCAAGGGTCTTCATAGCATAATACTGATTGAGGGCAGGTGTGTAGTAAGGGAGTTTTTTAATTCTTCCAAACCCATGGGAAAAATACAAACTATGTAGCTAGGAAGTCCAGTAAATAAAGTCTGATGTTCATTGTGTAGTAATTGGGTCAGATATGTTCTAATGGAACATAGCCTTTAAAGTGCAATACAGATACATGCAGAATCCAGGCCTCCTGTCAACCAGAAGGGCAAGTGTGAGCCCAGCAATCAAGTCTGATCTTCCTGAGTAACACTGGGTCAGTGATATCTGTTCTTTATTATTTTTATTAGTCACAGGAGAATGTTAACTGTTGCCCCAGCTTGGTGAAAAGTACTTGGTGAAAAGCAACTTGCTGTTAAGAGTCTGAGAACCTGGGAGCCCATGGAAGCTCTGGGGGAGTTGAATGAATTTCTGGATTTGTCACAAGGCTCTTCTCTCTTTCCCCAGAGCAGAGAGAGGAGCTAGGACTCCTGCGGCATCCATTCCTTGCTAGACAAGCTGTGTGCGAGTTAACATTATTTTTCATTAACTACAATATCCAGTGGCCTTACAACTCCCACCCAGAGTTTTTCTTCAAAAGGGATCACTGTGAGAATGGAGAGGAGCAACTGCAAATTGAGCCAGAACAGAGTTTAAGACTAGTGACTAGTGTTCGATCTTGGCGACTTTATATTGAAAGTGAAACTGGGAAGGAGTGAATTGAATGCATGAGATAAGGAGATAGTCTAGGTAAAGAGTAGCCCTTGGGTGTTTGCTTGGAGCCACAGGAGATGAGAAGTGGTGTTCCCTCCTTAAAACTTAGCTTAGAAAGACTTGGAAATAGCTTCAAGATGGGGCAGCATTTTGTCCCGAAAATAACATGTGGAGTTAACAAATTGTGTGAAATAAACAAGCCAAAACTGTTTAATTATTTTGAGGCCTGTTTAAAACAAGGCTGCATTTGTAAAAGTTCTGTAAAGCAGGGTTCATTTCCCTGTTCTGCGTATATTCATATGGAAGAATATTTAATACTGTAATAAACTGAGCTTATAGAAATCACTTTTATTTTTGCTTATCTTAAGGGGCAAGGTTGGAAGATGTCATTCTAAATTATCAGTGATGAGATTATTTAAAAATTGCTTACCTAAGGTTGAGAAACGATAATAAATCAGATCACTGGTCTATCTGGACAGTATGCTGCTTTTGGCAATGGCCAATATCCAGTGCTTCAGAAACCCCACCAAAGTGCATTTGGTTATTTCTGGAGTATTGTATGTGGGGTTGGGGCGTGGATAGGGTAAATACCTTCCTGACCCTTAAAAACAATTGGTTAATTTCTAAAGCATGGGCACTGATTAACTTTAGCTTCTGTAACTGGCAAACATTTATAATTGTCACAGTATCATCCAACCACAGTCTCAGCCTCTCTGACCTCCTGCCATAGTGTATTCAACATTTGGTATTGTGAAATAGTATTTTTTTCTGTTTGCCACTAATCTTGATTGGGAGACCCTGGCTGCTGCTAACAACTTATTTTGTGGCAGGCTTAGACGTCAACTAGGTTGGGCTCCTGTTGTGATAGGAGCTTCACAAACTTATACCAAATTAAAATTCCTGACCCCAAATCTTATAACTGTATATTTGGATTAGAGTTAATTTTTGAGTTCATGTAGGAGAATGACCCCATAGTGTCTCATTTTGTGCTAATATTAAATGTACGAATAATATTGGTAACATCAAGAATGATGAATGACCTTTTCTTTCTGGTTAAAGCTTTGAACTTGTATAGTACAGTGTGCAGTGTCTTTGTTGGGTGCCTTCCATTTCCACTGCACGATGCAGTATGCTAGACACTACCTTTTGAGGCTCCAGATTTTGCCTGCCATAAACTCATACATTTTATTGTCAGATTATAATTTTTTTTTAAAGAATTCACCATTATTTTGCTGATATTTTCTGGCCTAAACAGGAAACATGGTCTAAATTATTTTTTACAAATCTAAAGAGAATATAAGGTCACAAGCAGTACACAATGCTAATAAGAAAAATGTTATTGACCCTAAAGACAGAACTTTCTCTAAAATCCATCTCATTCCCAGAACCAGAATAAATCGTATTGCGTATACTCAGCTCTTTATTGCTCAACTATTCCCAACAGGGTCTTTTAAATTCTGTCAATCAGTGGTTCAGAACCAGAGATGCATATTTCCCTAGCGTGTAATCGACTGTTGCTGTTCCTGATTTTTCATGTATTATGTAATTCTTTGAAAAACTTGAGTTGCAGTTACTTCAACAGAGATTGACTCTTGCAGTCTTTTGAAGGAGATGAATCAGATTAACAGTGAATCAGATTAACAACCAGAAATGGATAATATATTGAAGAGCGATCTCAAAGTATTAAAAAATTCACCTTTTAAAAATAGGCTGACTTAATTCCAGGTTGCAGTGATCAGTGATGAATACACTTCGTTTTTGGTGACATTTATCTCTCAAATAACCATTCGTAGTTTATAGAAACCTGAAGAGAGTTTCTCAATAAAATGATTTAATAAGAGTAACCTCTTTTAGAAATCCTTCTGGAAAACATGGAATAATGAAGCAAAACAAGTGCAACTCTTAGCAAATGTGTGGGATCTGCAGGTGCGAATTTGTTAAATGTTTACTAAGGTTGCAGAAGATGGGAAGAAAATTGGGTATCGAATAGCATTTTTATTGGTTAAAACAGTTTTTAAAAGTTACTACAACATTCTTCTCATGCTCACTCTTCGGACAGTCAAGTCTTTCAATGTTTTTAAAATACACAGCAAGGTGGCAAATGGAAAAACCCTTTGAAACTCTGATTCTCGATATCCCATTAGCTTGTAACAAGTCTTCTTTGGATTGAAACCTCTTCACCTGTCGTAGTGGCACTTACGGTACTTTTAACATCGACCCTATTGGCTGCTTCTGTTTTTATTTTTTCTTATCCCCTTAACACTTCTCTGGCTGCTCTTGTAGTAAAGTGGATTCTAAACTCAAGCATCCCAGCACCATATACAACATTACTAACCAGTGTTAACCCAACTTACTCTGGCTGCTCATCACATCATTCTACGATGGCTGTTGTGTTCACTCACTGGGGGAGGATTTTCTGAAAGACTCAACAGCAATAACCAAGGCACATGTGTGTGGCATGGAATTGCATGTCTTTGTAGCATATGTGGCGTTCAGTTTACACCTTGTTTTTGTCAAGGACTTGGTATAGTTGTTCTGTTGAAAGATTTTGGAGGGGGGGCTGGGAGGGAATGAACGTAGGTTAGATGTAGTATTTTTAAGTTGGTTACATTTATATATAATGTAAACTTTAGGAGACTGGAGAGCCTATATTTTAAAGGAAACAATGCTGGGAGGCTGACAGAAATATTAATGTCCTTACAGTCAGTCATGAGAGACATCTATATGGTTTGTTCTATTTAATTTTTATTTGTTTTAGTTTTCTTTGCCTGTTAGTTTTTTCCATTATTTTTTTTTCAATTTTAATTTTGGTTGTTTTGGGGCCACTTCTTGATTTTTGTTTTTCCAAAGGATGCAGACTCTGATAGTGGGGATGATTCGGACAAGAGATCGTGTGAGGAGAGCTGGAGACTGATCACCTCCCTGAGAGAGAAGCTGCCCCCCAGCAAGCTGCAGACCATTGTAAAAAAATGTGGTCTCCCTAGCAGTGGGAAGAAGCGAGAGCCTATTAAAATGTACCAGATACCACAACGCCGGCGCCTTAGCAAAGACTCCAAATGGGTCACCATCTCAGACTTGAAGATACAGGCTGTGAAGGAGATCTGCTATGAGGTAGCCCTCAATGACTTCAGGCATACTAGGCAGGAGATTGAGGCACTGGCCATTGTTAAAATGAAAGAGCTTTGTGCCATGTACGGAAAGAAAGATCCCAATGAGCGTGACTCATGGCGAGCTGTTGCCCGGGATGTCTGGGATACTGTGGGAGTTGGAGATGAGAGGATTGAAGATGTCATGGCCAGTGGGAAGGGAGTAACTGATGTGGATGACCTCAAGGTACATATAGACAAATTGGAAGATATTTTGCAGGAAGTGAAAAGGCAGAACAACATGAAGGATGAGGAAATAAAAGTTCTCCGAAATAAGATGCTAAAAATGGAGAGGGTTTTACCACTGATAGGGTCGCAAGAGCTGAGAGCCCAGTCGACCACCTCTAATGCTACTAATGTTAAAAATCCAAACTCAGTGAGTGTGGTGGATGCTGACAAGAAGTATGCAAATGCTTTGAAAAAAGATGAGAATGGTGAGCTTGATAAAGAGGAGCGTGTTTCCCAATTAATGGAGGATGACCCAGCCTTCAGGCGTGGGCGGTTGCACTGGATGAGGCAAGAGCAAATTCGGTTTAAGAACTTGCAACAGCAGGAAATTGCCAAACAGCTCCGTCGACAAAACATGCCTCACCGATTTATCCCACCTGAAAACCGTAAGCCCCGGTTTCCATTTAAGAGCAACCCCAAACACAGAAACTCGTGGAGTCCAGGCACTCACATAATTATCACAGAGGATGAGGTTATTGAGGTCCGAATTCCAAAGGAGGAAGAGAAGGAGAACAAAGAAGAGAACAAAGAAAAAGGTGGCAGTGCTGTCTCCCAGGATCCTCCGCAACTGTGGAACCTATATGACCCACAAAGGAGTCAAGATCATATCCAGATTAACTGGCAACAGCTAAACACTCAGCCACAGCCTAGCAATCGGCAACAGACACCACCTCAGTTACGCTGGAGAAGCAATTCTTTCAACAATGGCTACCAGAAAAACTTGCACCGTCAGACATCTGGCTCATCTGAATCACTACACTCCCACAGTGGGCACCAGAACCCAGACCTGCAGAAGTTCCAGCAGAAACGCCACATCCACCAGCACCACCAATCCTATTGCAATCACAACAGTGGAGGCAATACAGAGAGCAATGCAGTTAACATCTACCCAAAACAGATTAATGGGCCCAGCCATTACGACCACTTTGTGACACCTCCACGGATGAGACGACAATTCTCTGCACCTAACCTCAAAGCTGGCAGAGAAACTACAGTATGATTCACTGGACAAATGGGAGAAGGGGTCAGTGCTGTCTTATCATTCAGAAGCATTGGGTTGGGACAGTTTTGATCACCATCTACCTTAGGTTTCAGTTGGCCAATTAGAACTTGAGTGACTTGATGTACAAAGCACAAGACATTGGTATTGCAACACATCTGTTTTGCTTATGAATCATGGTGCAATTTTCAAGACTTTGGAGAAATAGTGTGAAAAATGTTGAGACCCCTTTTTTATAGATTAGAAGACTGTGGAAAAGAGGGTACCCTACTAGCTCATGTACCTTCCTTATTTTTTGTCTTGAGTATTTTTCTAAAGCTGAAAATACTGTCTGGAATATATAAAGAGCTGCCTTCCTCCATGTTTTTATGTAGACAATCAAAAGGGGAATCTAGTTTATAGCGTTGAATGTCTCTTGTGACCTTTTGGTTAGAAATGAAGAAACAGACCATTTGTATTGTAAGCTTAGCTCTGGCTCCTCAATTCAATTCACTTTTCAGCTCCTAACCCCTGTTTTTAAATAATTATTGGAAACCAAAAGCTGTCAGCTGGCAAGACAATGTGGCTTTTTGTAGACTTGCTGTCTCCTTTACCAAAATTTACGAGAGCTACTTGGACACTTGACTCCCCCCACCCCCATTCTCTCTCTCTTTCTCTCTCTCTCCCTTTAGAGTGCACCATGCCTTTTGACCTCCTGCCTAGTTTCATTAACATCAGTATAAAATTGCCATGACCGTAGAAATCTGCCTCTGAATGGGGTTATATGGGGGACTGTGCACATGGCCAGAGCCATGTTATGGAAATAAGCTTTTTCTCATTCCCATCTTGTCTCTATTATAATGGTTTTTAGTTATAATTTACTATACCGAGATAGACATGCACTGCACTTTTTTGATCTTTAATGGTGCAGTAAAGACACTCAGTGAGCTGATTTCTTCCACTGCCTTGGTTAGGCTTTGGGTCTCAGATGTGTTACTGGTGAGGATTTAGAATACTACCGTGAATTGGAGGGGGCAGAAAAAGGAGGGCTAGAGAACGGGTTCATTTTACATAATACCTCATTCTAGTGCCTTCTGGTTTCAGATTGCTCTGCTGTTTCAAGTCTTGTTGAACAAATCTGTCACTTTACGGGGAAATCACATTTGTTTTCATTTACTCTCCATCCCCCAGAAAAGTACAGTTTAGACGCAAAAAGAACAGGAGTACTTGTGGCACCTTAGAGACTAACAAATTTATTAGAGCATAAGTTTTCGTGGGCTACAGCCCACTTCTTCGGATGCATACTCCTGTTCTTTTTGCGGATACAGACTAACACGGCTGCTACTCTGAAACCTGTCAGTTTAGACGCAGTATTTTAACTTATACCATAAACAAAGGTACCTAAATTTACAAATGAAAACACCATAAACATTTGCAAACCCTGTGATCCTACTTCAAAGTTCCCAGAACAAATGACACTAAAAATAGTGGACACAAAAGCAGATGCTGTTTGACTAAGAATTAGGCTTATGGGTTTTTGGAGTTTTTATCTTGATTGGAAAGTGCTACTCTTTTTCTTTGCTTTTGAAAACAGTCTTTTCATTAATTTTTATTTACTTAAGTTGCGTTTGGACTTGAATTTTTAAGACAAATCTGAATCTTTGGAGGGAAACTTGGTTTACTGTAAGGTTTAACCTGAATGCAATTTTTAAAACAAACTTGAGTATTTATGGCTGATTTAGTGTGGTTGGATCACATTGTTACATTTGTACAGTTAAATGACTTGTGCTGTGTTGCACAAATATCCTTGATTTTACTATTTGAGGTCATTTTCCTTGTGTTAAACATAAGCCCTACTGTTAAGTTTTACTTCTGCATGTTTCAGCATAGCTATAAATGAGTAGAAATTGCCTGCAACTTACCTCCCCTTTATTCTTCTTTCCTGCCTACATATTTTTTCTTCCTTTCTGAACTACACCTCTACCCCGATATAACGTGACCGATATAACACAAATTTGGCTATAACGCGGTAAAGCGTTATATCGGGGTAGAGGTGTATATTATTACAAAGGTGCTGGTTGTAACTCCATGGTTAAATTGCAACCAGAGACTTACTGCTTTGGAATCAGTCACTCAGGTCTCAGCACTGCAATCCGGTCACATGAATGTTTCCTGACATATGATCTCTGGGATTTAGGAGGTTCAAAAGTGTTGCTTCCCAGACTGCTCTAAACCGATGACTAGGTTAATTTTCTGTCCAAAATGGTGATGCCAATTGCATCTGTTCCATATTTCAGTCTATCTGAACAATGGAAACACTGAAATCCCTGATCCTTCAAAGAAAGGAAGCCCTTGTACAAAGGCAACACTTTCCTTCCAGCTTGAGTCAGCACTCTAATTTATTTTTGGGCTGCAAATAACCTTGTGCTGTTAGCTTTACTATAGAATTCTATGTAAATAGTTTGTCCCATTCCTACTATTCGGCTATAATGAGTGATATGATTTTTCCCTCTGCCATCCTTTTCAAATGTCTTACAACCTGCTCTGTTTTGTGGCAAAAAGGAGAGATGAAAAGAATAAGTATCTGGGGAAATTCCCATGTGCCTTCATATGGAACATTCCAGCCAAGCAGAGATTATCCTGGATAGGAGCCAGGCACAAGGGAAAGACCCAACAAGTCTATTTTGTGTGTCCCCCTTCTATTTGCGCAATATAGCAGTAACCGATGCAAAACCAGCTGAGGGTTGCAAAAAGAACATGCAGCATGCAATTATTTTTTGAAATCCATTCAAGTATGTATTTTGAAATTGGATAAAATCATATACTAACTTGATTTTTAAATCCCAGACTTTAAATAGAAGTCTTGTCAATGTGTGTTGGCTTAAAATTACCTCGAAAGAAATGTTCTCCTTAGCTCTAAATATTTGAATGATGGGGAATGGGTTTTAAACCCATCACTCTGTTACCCAAGACTGTCAGTGTTTTTTGATGCAGCACTAGAAAAACACCCAGTTTGTTTGAATTCTGCATCAGTTACCTAGCAAATGCTGTTCTGAAGCTGTCCACATAAACTGCTTCTTAATTTTCCTGCATGACTTGAAAAAAGAGCAAAATACAGTAAGTGGATGCCAAAATTGGGCAGGGGAAGCTGGCTTTCTTTCAAACTTTTAAGAGGCTATTACAATCCATGTAGGGTGAAACCTAAAAACTATTAAATTATCCCTTTCTATAACACAGATGGAATTAACAAGCACTAAAACAGTCTATTTCCTATACGAGTGTGAAAAGGCTTTCATGCTAATGGAAAAATGAGGCATCCATGATGCAGGTGCCTTTTCAGTAAATTGATGCTAAGGGCTGATGTTCTGTTTGCTTTGTTGGCAGCTGACTCTCATGCACCAGTGCCTTAGTGTGAGGAGTTTTCTTATCCTTAAAATCTCACTGGGGACTTGGGGTGGGAGGGAAATGCTTCTTATTTTTTCACTTCAGTGTCCTTTTTCAGGCTATCTGACTTAAGAAATCTGTCAAATTAGGGGGAGAGCTTTGTATGAGTGTTATGAATATATTTTCATATCTTTCCCCATTCATTCTTGTAAGTTGTGTATTTTAAAACTCAGATACTTGCCTCTGAACCACTTTAAGAACTGCCAGATGAGAAATCCATGTTTACCCATTGTTACTCTAAAGGAGGTAGTAAGTCTCCTTCCAATGAAATTATGGGATTTTCAGATCTGTCCAGTTCACTTTTTAAAAAATAAATAAATGTTTGTCTTGAGAGCAAATGCTTTCCTCATGAGAAGCAGAGCTGGTTTGTATTGTAACAAGTGCTCTTTCAATAAACTATGAAATACTCTTGTAAGCGTCTGACTTATCTCTGTGGAATATTCAGTAGCACAAAACTTTAGCTTAGCCTTTCTGGGTGTTTGTTTTTTGGTTTTTTTGGTCTTGTGACCCATTCTAGTTGAGTTCAGTTGAAAATGTCTGCCTCCTTCAGTTGTTCCTCAAACTGGCCCATGTAAAATTAAATTACTCTTGAGACAGATATAGTGGGGCCCCATTTGCTTCTACCACCACATTTTAAGAAACTTCATTTACAGTGCAGGAAGGATATGGGCTGTAATCTTCCTTAATACAGTCCCATTGTGCACTTGTTGCTGCCATTAGTTTAAATTCTGAAGAAGCACAGCAGGGAATTCACAATTCCCTTTATAGACTAAGGAATAGGGAAGCATATCTTTACCATCGTGCTATTCCCAAAGAATGAGGCACAGAAATTCAGGAGAGAAATGTCTGTACCATGATGTGTTCTTGGAGCAGCAGACCCCACATAAGCATTTAAAAACAAAACAAAAAAATCCTACCCCACACTTGAAAATAAAAAGCTTTAAGGATTTTTCTAAGCTGTCCTGTTTTCTCTATACAGTTTTTTTTTTTGTTCTGTTATACTGCACAGTTTTTCAGTTGAAAGCTACCACTCGGATAAAGTATCGAACACTTGGCCTGAATCTGTATTTTCAGTGTTTAAAAAAAAAAAAAAAAAGTCCACAACCAGTACCAAAGCCCTGCAGTCCCATCACATGGTCTGTGAATCAAGATGACCGTTCATCCTTCTATTCACTGTTGAAAGCCAAGCTGCTGATAGCTTAAACACTAGAGTACTGCCAGTTGCCAGGAAACAGTTCTATGTTACAAGAATATTTCTTTAACTGGTGAAATATTTCCTTATTCTGGGAAAATATACCCGACCTAGTCCACTTTAAAAAAAAAAAACAACAACAAACTGTTCCTTTTTTTTTTTTTTTTTTAAAGGAAAAAAATTTACATGCTGTGAACATGCTGTGTTCATATCTCTAGATAGCTGTGTATCATTTTTGGTTTTAGGCCCCATAAAAAAAAAGGGCTACTACAGAAAAGGAGAGACAAAGGATGAGTTACTGTGTCCTTACGATACCCAAATAACATGTCTGTACTCGAGTACTAACAGATGCAATGTGTTGTGATGGAACATAATGCACCACTATTGTAAGCACTACTTGAAATGCATATTCCTTCGATTCTGCTTCTCCCAAAGCACCTCTGACTCTGTAAACAGGACAGCAGGAGACCTCTAAAATGTCATCTTCATATTAATAGTTTTGTCTCCGAAAGCTCCAGACCAACTCCAGGAAAATGAATCCTACCCTTCATGTTTGACTATTTGACACACTTGTTTGTTCTCCCATCCCTCACCCCTCTGCTCCCTATCTGAGTTTCAAATGACAGTGTTATAATCATTGAGGGGAAAAAACTGATCTCTAGAAGACAGCTGCCTTATATTGAAATGCATTTTAGAGTTCTAGGTATTCTATGTCGCTGTCAAACTTGGTGCAGCCTGAAGCTTTCATCTCTCTCTACCCCGCTCTGACCTCCCCACCCCCTCCCCCCCCCGGCAGGCAAACAAACAGAATCCCTTCCTTACAGAGCAGAAATCAAACTTCAGCATGGGACACAATGTTTAAAAAAAAATCTGTTCTACCCATGGCTCTTATTCCAAAGGGATACTTAATAAACCGATTTATCAACTATACAGAGGAATCCCTTCATCCCCCATTGAAATGCAACCCCTTGTGGAGAGAATGTAGCAACTACAGTTTAGGATGAGTGAATTTTCTTCAGCTGAAAGTTCAAGGAAAAACAAGGAGTTGAAATGTGGCCCAGATATAAGAAAAAAAAACAAAAACAAAATGTCCTTAGTCTTTTTTGCTGGGGGGGCTTTAATGACCTCAAGTGGTTAGGACTTCTGTTTCAATATCTTTAGAATAAGACAGCAGTCACCTCCCTAATGCCATCACCTTGTGGGAACGGTGCCACCTGCTGGAGTTCTAAAGTTCATTCCTTCCGCTTCTGTGTGCTCCTTCATTCTTCCATCAAAGTACTGACCTGGTGTGACCCTGGTTTAAGATATGTGATCACAGCATACTGTGGGTGCATGAGGTGTTTAGCTTAACTAGGGGCTTGTCTACACAGGGACACTCAAAGATCATTCATATGTTTAGTTAATTTGGATTAAGTTTCCTGGGTGTCCCCATGTAAATAAGCCCAAAGAATTTTGTTTCTTTAAGTAGGGCTTAAAACAATGCAACATTGAGGTTTGGGCACTAGGCTCCATTGGAATGGGGAATAATGCAATGCTGTCACTTTCATAACAATTAGACTTTAGACTGTGGCATTGGAAGAAATGCATTAAGGGAAAGTGAATGAATTCTAGGATTTTGGATCATGGACTAGCAAAGAGGTTTGAAATGCAACCTAAATATCTGCATAAATTCTTCCAAAGAACCCAATAACACCCTCTGCACTTTCTGAAGTATTGGTGTGTATTTGCCCCTTGATCCCCCACATAAAAATCTTAAGGATTAAATTCATCTTGCATTTATTTGCTTGAAAGTGTCTTTAAAAAAGACAGGTGAGGTCTGAGATCTGGAGCAGAGATGAGACAAGAGCTGGAATCTTAGAAGATCTTGAAATAGGGGATGATTAAAGTGCAAAGCTAATGGCTGTGGGAAAGGCACATACCACCAACTAAAAAATAAAGGATCACCATGCCTTGGGCAGTAAGTGGTGATCTTCAGCATCAGGGAGATCCACAAATGATCCAGTGTGGGCCCCATTCATGCAATGCAAGTACCTAAGGTCTTGAAGTCCATTTCAGTTCATGTGCAACTAGAGCCTCATAAACCACTGCCTCTCCATTCTCTCATATTGATATATCCAATGTTATGGGGGTTTAGTTTCCAAAAAGGCTTTTTTGGGGGAGAGCAGGGGGTGGCCAAGAGTGCTGGAGGAGGGAGGATGAAGGCAGAAAGATTAAGAGCTTGTCATGTGAGGAACCAACAAATTCATAATCTGAAATTGTTTCTTCTGATGAAACACTGGTCTGGGTTCTGCTCACCTGTTTTTCTCCCAGGCCCACAATAAGACTGTGAGTGCTAAGGTGTGTGTGTGTGTTTGTTTATACTATATATAATGTGTTAAAGTGAGGTGTGTAATCCCCTAATCATCCTCATTTTCAGTCTCACGCTATACCAAAATAAGTTCCAGTGCTGAAAACATATTAATAGTGTTGCTGCTTTTAGTTAGATAAGGGACCTCTTTGCCTTTGCCGCCCTTCCTGTTATGAAGTCATAAAATGAACTTACCTTTGACTGTGAAAAGGTTTTCCCTTCATCTTCTGTATGCCTCTCCAACAAGAATGTCTTGTTGGTTCCAAATCAGATCTGTCCATTCAAACCAGGTTTAAAGCTGCAGATGTCTTGACCAAGCTCCTATAAATCACCCAATTTCTTACCACTATCTTCCTCTTTTACAAAATCTACACCAATTTAGGAATGAAAGTAATAATTACTGCACATTTCTAAAGTAAACACTCTTCAAAGCTGCTTCTCTCTTAAAAAAACAAAACACCCCAAAGCTATTTTCTTCAGTAAGGATACACACTTACAAGTGAGAAAGGGGCATAGGTATGTGTCAAACCCTCACGTCGTAAGACAATCTAGTACAGTAGGGCTGAACTGTGTATGTTCAAGGAAAATAAATGTGTCCACAAATGGATAAAAGAAATGCCCACTTGTGGAGTACAGGATCATTGGACAAAGGCTCTTGGCAGTTTTATCTCCTTTGCATTCCCCAAAACACCCACCTGACTCAGTCATAACTAAGCCCCATAATATCCAGAAGCTAGAGTCCACAGATGTCCTTGACTTCTCAAGAGAGTATTGTTTTAATGACAGCTAGTGGCAGAACATTTAGTGGGGATAGAAATTGCAAGTGTAGGGACAGAAGACACATGGCAAACTAACTAGTTAAGGGATTCCATGGTCTTGTATGTTACAAGCGCTGGCTACTGAAAGAGCCCATCATCTCACTGGTAAAACAAACCAAATCGTGAAATAAGGGGAGGCAATCTAAAACATGAGAATTCCCTCTAAGAGATGAGACTGTCTTTGAATATTACTCACAGGTAATCATCTTCCTCTCGCTTTGCCAGCCCAGCACAGACCTTTTCTCCCCTTTTTACTCTGTCCAGCAGTCTGGTGCTATGTTTATTTTATCCTTTCAAAAGAACACCCTGGCTAGTAGGGCTATGGCACTGCAGTGGTGCGCTGTGGTGGAAAGTTCTCCTGATCCGTGTTACATTGGATATGTTGGCAGCTTTATTACCAGAGTGAGTTGTAGGTAGTTTTACAGAGGGGCCAGTTTTAAGAGCATCCCGCAAACACCCATTTAGACACCTTAGTAAGTGTAGAGACATTCAAAAATGGGAGCAGTGAGAGCTACAAGGTGCTGAGTACTCCTGAAAATCTGGCCCATAGCATCTTCTCTACCTCTTAGGCTGGATGAAATTCTCTGGTCCAACCCCCTTCTCTCACATGCATCTCCACACCCAGGTAGTCAGTCTTTCACAATTAGTAACTTTCTTATTGACATCTAGGATGCCAGCATATTAAAAAAAGTGTATGATCAGCTTCTGTCGTCTCCTGTACCCAAGTTGGCATCTGATCTAGAGCCTGAGATGCACCTTTGAGTAAATGCCCCATTTGTCTTATTGCTTGTTTTTGTATTTTGTTTTGTTTTTGTATTTCCATGAATATCAGTATTTCCTTTCATGTATTGAGTAAGCCTTTGCAGAGTCCTCTGCAAATTAGCAGGATATACTAACTTTCACTTCCAATGCACCTCATAGGGGAGCTCCAAGAGAAATTGTTTCTTTCCTATGCTGTCATTCTCCTTCTCTCCACCCATTGGGAGAAGGAACCTGTTGGTGGTGACAGAACACTTTATCTCACTTTGTCCAAGCAATTACTCTTGCAAGATACAACATCCTAAACGTTTTCTACTAGGATGGGTCTGAATCTTTTCCAAACACTTAAGAGACAGGAAAAATACCTCTGGTCCATTCCTGCACTTCACATGATGGGGATAAATTTCTCACAAAATGAGGTGATAGAACTCCCTGCACTTCCTTATCAGTGGGACCATAGTATGCTCAGAACCAAACCTGCTTTGGCCTAGGCACAGTCAGTCTTATCTGTATAAACAACCTATAACTATTTTCTTCCTGTGAGAAATTAAATATACATAATGGTGTGTTGCACTCACCCCCTAGGTGGTGAGAACTTGATAAAGGAATAAACTTCATTTAAAGCATAAAATTAATTCCATTGCACCAAAAGACACAACTCAATAGAATATCTAACTCTTCACGGTCTTGGTTAAATGAAGATGCACCATCTCACCAGTCCATCCCCATGTAGCCAAACTAAATAATCTAGAGAACAGTGCAGAAATGTTAACTGCATAAAACTGTTTCACAAACACTTTAATCTGAGGCCACTTAACCTTGATTTCTAAGCACTAATCTTCAGCTTTTCCATGTTTTATAATCCTACTTTGGTCATTATTCCAGTATTTAGTTTGTATCAGCAGTGAGTTTTCCATTTTAATGACTTATGGTTTGTGAGGGTTGGAATAGTGGGGCATGGATCCATTGGCACTGCACACTTTATGCAAAATGTGCACTGTCACCAGAAGTACTTTCAAAACTATGTAAATTATATCTACAAATTTACAGATGCCCTCTTGACATTCCAGTTTGAGTTCTTTCCCACCGGGAAAAAAAAGCCCTCCACAGTCTATGGCCATTGTGTATATGGGGGTCTTATAATAAGGAAAACACACGGTAGACATACCAGCATATCTTACAGACACCCTGTCTTCTCCTTTCCACTCTTCTAGAAGGAAAAGTTCCAAAGATGTCTAGTATGTTATTGAATTATATTTTGGAGAAGACTGATCTCTGAGAGTTAAATGGAAATATTTGTGCATATCTCCTCTCCACTAGTCTTTATCACTCCTGAAGTGTTTGTCCCTCTCTGGCTGTCTCCTCTTTGCTTTCATCTGTCTTTTTCCTACACGGTATCTCCTGTCTTCCCACAGGACTATGAGAGTAAACTGCAGGCCTTGCAGAAGCAGGTTGAGACGCGATCCCTAGCTGCTGAGACGACGGAAGAGGAAGAGGAAGAGGAGGAAGGTGAGTTTGGGACTGGAAACAATTCTGGCTGTTTCCAAATTTTTGGTGCAAAGGAAGATGTACTACAGAGACATTTGCCATAAGATGGAAAACCAACTTTGGAACTTGTGAAAAAGTGATGGCCTCTTAAAGAGCAAATTTGACAAAATTTGACACATAGACTGAAATTCTGTGTCCACAGAAGAGGTTCTGAATGAGCATTGAACAAAGGAACTGGACCAGAACCCTCAAATTCACTTAAGCCACCCAACAGCCATTGGATGGGAATGGGCTTCATATTCTGGTGCCAGTCCACAGAGCTCTCATGTCCTAAACAAAGAGATTATTCACGTATTTGAGCTAGGATTCTCTAATCTGTGGGCTGGTCTACACTACTGCTTAAGTCAATCTAATTTACATTGCTCAGGGGTGTGAAAAAGACATCTCTTGAGTGACATAAGTTACATCGACCTAAACGCTGTCCACACCAGTGCGATGTCAGCGAGAGACGCTCTCCCACTGACACAGCTTCTGCCTCTCGCGGAGGTGGAGTAATTATGCCAATGGGAGAGTGCTTTCCCATTGGCATAGCACTGCTTCACCAGACATGCTAAGCAGCATGCTAATGTAGCACTGTAGAGTAGACTTGCCCTGTGTAAGAATTCCTGATTGGGTCTAGTGTAAGTGAGGAGAGCATCTTATGCTGCTAACTCCTCTCTGTGCTACAGACCACCCAGGAAGAGAGGAGTGATTCTACACATGTAGAGCTTAACTAGCTTCTCCCTGGATATTTGCTTTCTCTTTATTAGCATTTTAGCCTTCTGGATTTCTACAAATAAAGTAACCAGAGCTTAGATTTTGTTTTGGTCTAGCTACTCCAAGTGCTTTACAGATTAAGCTTCCAGTGCTTGAAGTGGAAGATCAGAACTAGTTACCCATTGAGCAATGAGTACAACCTATCTCCTTTCCATGCTATCTTTTCAGTGACAACGTTAAGAATTTTACAAGAAAATGAAGAGCAGTAAATAACCTGGAGGGGAGGGATAGCTCATTGGTTTGAGCATTGGCCTGCTAAACCCAGGGTTGTGAGTTAAATCCTTGAGGGGGCCATTTAGGGATGTGGGGCAAAATCAGTACTTGGTCCTGCTAGTGAAGGCAGGGGGCTGGACTCGATGACCTTACAAGGTCCCTTCCAGTTCTAGGAGATAGGATATCGCCATTAATTTATATTAAAAAACCTCTGAATGGGTGTGTTGGAGGGAAAACCATTACATTTGACTAAGCTGTTTCCTTGCTTTCCTCAGTGCCCTGGACTCAGCATGAATATGAACTGGCCCAGTGGGCGTTCAGGAAATGGAAGTTTCACCAGTTCACTTCATTAAGGGATCAGCTCTGGGGCAATGCAGTCTATCTGAAAGAGGCCAATGCAATCAGCGTGGAATTAAAGAAGAAGGTAAGATTGTACGCCAAACTCCTAGATGTCTGTGTACAGATCCTGCTTTGATGTATTATACTTATTTTTCTTGCCTTTAACCCAGCATACCTCTTGGTTCTTATTCTGGTATGTGATGTGCTTTGAGGCTTGACTGCCATGATTCAAATTCCATACTGAATTTGTATTTCTTTCAACTTCTCTACATTGTCTCCCCAGCCCCCATTCTGGTTATCCTCTAAGCCTGTGTTAGAGATAAGATCCCTTTTCTTTTCCATTTTAACTCCATGTTGGGTCATTCATCTTATCAAAAAGTGAAGGCTAGATCTAGATGCCCAACATGGCAGTATTATATGCTGCTGTTAGACTACCAGGCTGTTCCTTAAATCTTTTGATCTTCAAATCGGTGCTGTTCTCAGAGATAAAAATCAAGTGGTTTCTTCCTTTCGTTTAGGTGGGTCCCAGTCTCATTTTAATGAGGCTTTTTGGGAGTGTTCCTGCTACTAGAGTTAAATAGAAGCCCTCCTGTGCCTGATTTCTATGAATATATTTGTTTTTCTCCATTCAGGTGCAGTTTCAGTTTGTCCTGCTGACCAACACACTCTATTCCCCCCTGCCCCCTGAGCTGCTGCCCAATGAGACAGAGAAGACTCGGAACAACAGACCTTTCCCTCGGACAGTAGTGACTGTGGAAGTCCAGGATCTGAAGAATGGAGCAACGCATTACTGGTCCCTGGAGAAACTCAAGTAGGGTCTAGTTCAAAATTACAAAGGTTTTTTTTCTTAAGGTCTCTCTAGACTTGTCCCAGTTCATCTCACTGCCTTAATATTTATGCTTCCTCCACTTGTCTGGTACTCATTTATTCTCTTCTGCTTCACATAACCCTACCACTGATCAACAGAATTAAAAGGTAAAACTTCAGTAATGGAAATCTGCCATTAGAAAAACTTCCCAAATTTTAACAGTCTCAAGTCTGAGGCGGTGGTTTTCATCATTTCATCATTGTGCAATATGCACAAGATATGCCAAGGTTTCCTACTCATTTGTGAGACTATGGATTCTTCATCAATTTATTTTTGCACTTCTAGAGTATAATCCAAGGATTTTGAAACATAAACCTTAAATAATCCTGTGTGTGCTTGTGGTCTATAGTGGGATCACTTCACCAAGTACTGAAATGCAGCCACTTTTTGAGTGGAATGTGACAGCTGTTCAATAGTGCACACCAACACAATACATTCAGTGCAGAAAGTAAAGAATGTGCCTAATTGAAACTGCAGGAGGAATTAGGGGAGGCAGAATGTAATGACTGAAGCTTGAGATTGACCAGAGCCTCGGGGCTTAACCTATTCTTACGAAAAGAGCCATGGGATATTTATTGACCTTGATTGGCATGTGTTCTGCATTTCTTCCAAAGGATGGCATCTCCTACAGCACAGTGACTCCTAACATTGTACTAGAGCATTAGTACAGTAGAGATGAACTGGCCCCTTACCTCTTTGTCCCCGTCCCCCCACTTCCCCTTACCTGTTTTAGGATGATACTTTATTCTGTCCCTGTAGTATGCATGCTCCTTTAGAAAAATTACCACAGCATCTCTGTACTAATGTCCTCATTCATCATATTGTAGAAGCAGATTCTTATAGTTTCTTTTTCTTGTCATTAATTTTTTTGGGGACTTTTTGCTGTGTAGGCAGAGATTGGAGCTGATGCGGGAGATGTATGACAGGGCTGGAGAAATGGCGTCCAATGCCCAGGATGAGAATGAGAGTACAATGACTGGTAGTGACCCCTTCTACGATCGATTTCATTGGTTCAAACTGGTTGGTAGGTACGTGATGACAATTCTATCTCCTGGCACATTCATCTACTCGTTGCTGGGAGAAAGCTGTGACTTTGAATAGAGTTTTAGGCTGTGTAGTCATATCAGCCATGTATGTGGGGTCTCAGGATTGATGGTCCAACTTCTGGATCTTATTGATCGTCTTACATCACCAAAACACTGGTAAGAAGCAGGAAATGCTGCCTAACACTTTCTTGATACAGATTTAACTTTTCAGAGGGTAAGTGTTTGAATTCACCCTTAATCAGACTTAAGATTTATTTCTAAAAGGAAGGGATTGGACTAACTAGTTAAGTGTTGTCTGAAGTCGTTGGAGTAGTGCTGTGGGACAGACTGAAGACTTATGGAAATACCAAGGGAAAACTGGTCCAGAGCTTGAGGGCTTTGTGTGGCTGTGACATTAAAGCAATGTCGTTGTCCTTTTCTGGAAAGATTAAACACCTAGTGAGAGGAGACCTTCGAGATCCATTAATAGTGTCTGATGCTGAGCCACTCCTTTATTTTAAAAGTGCCTTGTGATGGATATACAGATTGTAGATATGCTAAGTGAGCTAATAAGAACACTGTAAATAACCATACACGATTAGCCTTGTTTGTCTTCATGTTTCCTTTGCTTTTTGCTCAGTCCAAGGATTCCGTCTTTCCCTAACTATGTCAGCAATCCCCTTCCTCCCATCTCATCCCAATCCAGATGGTCTAAAGCTTTTGCTTGCTGTTATGGTGGGCTCTGTGCTGACTGCAGCAGTATGATCTGTTATGAAGCATTCCTCTCTCCCCTCGCTGTGTTAATCAAAGTGTTCCGTTAACTGATATCTAGCTCCCCCATTTTCCATGGCTGCGTGAATGAGCGCCTTGCTGACCGCACGCCCTCCCCCACTTTCTCCGCGGCTGACTCCGACATAACCGAACTGGCCGATGAGCAGCAGGATGAGATGGAAGACTTTGATGATGAGGCCTTTGTGGATGATACTGGCTCCGACGCTGGAACCGAGGAGGGATCCGACCTCTTCAATGATGGGCACGACCCGTTTTACGACCGGTCCCCTTGGTTCATTTTAGTGGGAAGGTTGGTGAGGTTACTGTGAGAATAGCCAAAAGGGACCAGCTCTTGCCATAGGCAGCAGAGACTTTGCCTTTCAGAATGGAGAACGTTAATCAAGCCAATCCATGAACAGCCATATCTAGAAATGAGACTTGTCAGACCTACTCAGGCAGTCTGTCAGTTTTAAAAATTATAATGCAAATCTTCCACATTAAAGGGCCCAAGGAGTCCTTGAGAATACACGCTTTACCCATCACAACATAAAACCAATTCCTTTTCCCTTGCCTGTAGTAATTAGGGTGGTGTTTACCTGGACACTATACTCGACTTGCAGAGTTTACGGTAGTATTGCTCTGACTCTTCTGTTCTCCAAAAGAGCATTCTGGCGAATATGAAGGAAACTGTAAAATCTCATCTAATTCCCCTTTGGGAAAACTCATGTAACATCCTCTTTGTGACTGGGGTAGAAGGGGAGGAAAATTGAAGGTTTGAAAAATAACTCATCCCAAGGTTCCTGTCTGGACTAGGGGAAGTAGTTGGAATTTTAAAACCTCTCAGTTAACTGTTTAACATGGCTTTTAAATACCACATACCGTGCTGTGTAGACGGGGTTTCACCCTTTTAAAACATGTTAGCTAGTTTTCTGCATGTTTTAAAGGTGTTAAACCCTATCTAGTCTATACGCTATGTGGCGTTTAAAACATGGTAAGCAGCTGACATGTTTTTAGATCATCTATTTTAGTAGTCTAGATATGCTCTAGAGAATCTTAAAGACTCTCATGTAGACACAGCCACGTACAGCATGTTACACGGATACTTGTGTTTTGATCACAAAAAGTGTCCACAAATAATTTCTCTGAAATATCCAGTAGGCAGGTTAGCCCAATTTTACTGATGGGGAAATTGAGACAGGGTTGTTGAGTGACTTGCTTAGGCTATAGAGAGAGAGCTTATAAGAGATTGGAATTGTGATTGGAGCTCAGAAGTTCTTAACCCCCCCATCCTGAAGAATAAAAACTTTTGGTTCTTAAAGATGCAAGGAAGCAGAAAATTCCTCTGTTTCCTGAGAAATATTGTATCCTACCACTCAACACCTGAAAGTCAAATTAGAAAACACAACTATTTCAGGTTAATCTAACACACAGATTTGTCAGTTTTGGTGTGGAGTTTTAATTGTCCTGCATGTGCAGTAACTGCTTGCACTAGCAGGAACCATGCTTCACAATAGTGCCAGCATGCTGAGTGTATTATGCTATTGTGTATATTCATTCAGTGTGTGGAGTGCTTGGGAAAAAGTTGAACTATTCATCTTTATTTCACAGTCCTAATGTCCAGACTCCACAGGAAGCACTATATACAGGTTGAGCAAATGCCGTGTATAAAAAGAACACTTGTGCTTCTTTGCAGTTAGGTAACTTATACTCTATGCCAAATATAAAGAGAATCCAGATCTTTTTTTTTTATTCTGATCTCATATAAATTGCCTCTATTATACAACTCCACTTTTGATCGTACAGAATTTTAATGAAATTGAATTAATAGTTTCATGAGTTTCCATCTGTCCTCTGACTGCAATTGAATTTGAAGCTATCCCCCAACTATAGATTTAGTTTTATCAGTTTGTGTAACCTTATGCTGGTTGTAACAGCAGTAACCTGCTGCTGTTCTTTGACTAGAATATGGCTGGGGGTTGTATATCACCAGATTTCAACTGATTTCCATTCCTTGTATTTTCCAGCATGTATCCTGTTTTGTAAACTTTGCATACGGACAAGTAACTAGGCAGATATTGTCTCCAACAGTGGTGATTGCATGATACAGATTGAGACAAAACCCCATAGTACACTTAATTAGCTGTGCATTGCTGTGTAAAAGGGACACAATGGGACAGAGTAGCATTCCTACCTGACCTCAACAGTGATGAATTTATGTCCTGAAAGGGAGAGTTAAGATACTGAGGTTTAGTCATGCAATTACCCAGCCCTTCTTAAAATCAAACTACAATATTTTATACTGTGCATTGTCTGCCTTCTATCTGAAGTGTAGTTTTTTCTTTTTCAAAGAGCTGGTCCCTTTAGCCATCTCTTCTGGCATGCTGGGATGTTAAGTCTGACTATTTAATGGGGTGAAATATCAAAACATTTGGTATATTTTGAGGGAGGCGGAAGAGGGTTATGCTGTATTTTCTTCAAATTCTGAATTGATGTTGTGTATATTTAAAGAGGAAAATTCCATGATCATTCTGAGTTCTGTTGTTTTTATGTTTGGTAAAAATTTCTGTTTGTAAAATTTCATTTCTAGTTTTGTTGTGAATATGCCATTTTACCTCACCAATCTTTCTGCTAATACAGTTCCCCCTCTTTCAGTCTGCTGGGCTAAAGTGCAGGGAGATACTTGAAGATGGGATGATTGGGGGAGAGTGGGACAATTCTGCAATGTGTGAGGGAGAGGTGAAAGATAACCTTAACCTTGCATCCACTTCCAGCTAGGCATACTCCTGTGGTGTAACAGGTGGAGGAAGGTGGTATTGCTGGATAAAGACAGCTTTTCTCTGTACAGCCACAGCAGCCAATGTGCCATTGCTGTCCATGCCACACAGGATCCAGCATTTCCTACACCAGATGGGAACCCTAAAAGATTCTTTGTATACATACATACATTACTTTCCCTGATTTAAAACAATTACCCACAGCTGGTAACTAGATAGAAGGAAGTGGAAGACAAAAGCTATATATTTTGTCTTCTGGGGATTGTCATTTTATCAAAGTGACTCTCAAATTGCAGCTGACCATCTAAAGCTGAATGCATTTGATATTTTATCTGTTGGATCATAACTTCAAAATCAGGGTCACGTGTGTAAATATATTTTCATTTGCCTTCTTGGGATAGACTGTTTTGGTCGCCCTAGCTTTAGAGGAGGAAGGCCTTTTGTAGAGACTGTCAGTGAGACTGTCTCTTACTGTATATACACACAGATATGAGGCTAGCTAGATTCCTGCCTGGTGGAGAGAGGAGGAGAACGGGATGTGTGTGTCTATTTTCCCTGGACTTAATGTTTTTTAAACTGCGTGTATTATTGGTGCTGATGGTAATGTTATACCTCCCTGAACTCCTACCCTGGTCCAGTCAGTGTAAAGTATTTGAGTTCATTAGTGTTTTCTTTGGCTTCTTTTCCTTCAAATTAGCATTACCTGAAAATTTTGGGTTTAAAGTCAACATTATTTTGTAAACAATTTTTTTCTTTTTCTGACTTAAGTTTTAATCTCCCCTCCTCATCCTGTTTTATCAATAGGGCCCTACCAAATCAATGGCCATGAAAACGCATCATGGACTGTGAAATCTGCTCTCCCCTTCCCCCTCCTCCCCCCACCTCCTGAAATCTGGTCTTTTGTGTGTTTCTACCCTATACTATACAGATTTCACGGGGGAGACTAGGTTTCTCAAACTGGAAGTCCTGACCCAAAAGGGAGTTGCAAGGTTATTTTAGGGGGGGGTCACAGTATTGCCTCCCGTACTTCTGCGCTGCCTTCAGAGCTGGGCGGCCAGAGAGCAGTGGCTGTTGGCCGGGCGCCCAGCTCTGAAGGCAGCGCAGAAGTCAGGGTGGCAGTACCATACCATGCCACCCTGACTTCTGTGCTGCTGCCTTTAGAGCTGGGTGGCTGGAGAGTGGTGGCTGCTGACTGAGGGCCCTGCTCTGCAGGCAGCAGCACTGAAGTAAGGGTGGCAATCCCATACCATGCCATCCTTCTGTGCTGCTGCTGGCGGCAGCTCTGCCTTCAGAGCTGGGCTTCTGGCCAGCAGCTGCCGCTCTCCAGCTGCCCAGCTCTGAAGGCAGCACCACCACCAGCAGTAGCCAGGGCCGTAGCAACAAAGAACGTGGCCCCCTCTGAACATATGTCCGGGCGGGGCCCCTTACAATGCAGAAACTGGAATGCGGTATTTATTTGGCCACTTTTAGGGGCCCCCTTCCTTGCGGGGCCCCCTCCGGTCGGAGGGTACGGAGGGCGCTCGCTACGCCTCTGGCAGTAGCACAGAAGTAAGGATAGCAGTACAACACCCTCCCTACAATAACCTTGCGACCCCAGTCCCCCAACTCCTTTTTTGGTCAGGACCCCTACAATTACAACACTGTGAAATTTCAGATTTAAATAGCTGAAATAATGAAATTTACGATTTAAAAAAAATCCTAAAACCATGAAATTGACCAAAATGGATGGTGAATTTGGTAGGGCCCTATTTATCAATGTTTACCTCACTTTGGAGCAGACTGAAAAGGAAGTAGATCCTAATTTTATTTATTCATGTGCTGAGTTGTGGTTGTTTTTGTTGTATATTTCTCCATATCTCACTTTTTTTTGCTCTTACAGCTTTATTAATCCTTCTCTTCTGTACTGCATTTTGTCATCGCTTTATTTTAGCAGAATTATTTTAGTCTTTTTAGTTTGTAATTGACAAATGCCTATCCCCTCCTTATTTAAAAAAAAAAAAAAAAAAAACCTTATGTTGAGGAGGTGAGGCCCAGGGAGGAATGGCCTCTTATTTTCTCTAACTTGGGTTCTTGGCTATGGGTCACAAGGCACTGAGTTCACCTCTCTGTTTTCATCTGTTTTCCTGTGTCTGGTGAACACCATGTACGTCTGAGGGCACTGGTCAGAGGCAGCAGGGGTGCATATTGCTCACCCTGTGCACCCAGAATAATAAATGATTTAAGCTTTATTTTTAATTATACTGGATATAAAGACCAAGGGGAAAACTGAGTATGTGAAAGGAAATCCAGCTAAACACGTGGTCAGTGCTGTAGTATAACTCACTGTCAGCTCAGCTAGAACCATCTGAATGAAAGTCGTCATGTAGACTTCTAGTTAATGAATTATAAGGAAATTGTAGCTGGGAGTATTACATACCCTCCCTGCATTCTTCCATTGAATTCTGAAACCTCTCCTAATACTATCTTTCTCAACTCATTAAAACCCCTTATCCTGCCTTCCTTGTTGAGAACTATCCATGGACTGATCTTTTAGGCTTCTCTGCATTTAGATATTTACTTTGATTGGGGGTGCTCTTTCCACACTTAAACTTGCCATTTTAAGAGCCCTTTACAATTTTAAGTTCTGCCAATTAAAAGAAAAAAATGAGCTTTCTAATATAACTGAAAGTATAAAGCGTACTTTGTTTAAAGTATAATTTGAAAGTTGTGAACAATAAATTCGTCAAACTACTAATCCAAAATAAGACACACACACCCCTACTTGGTGTTAAAATTTTCAGTTCTAATACATATTGTAATATTTTCCAGTACTGGCCCAAAATGCTGCATTCTCTCTGTTGTAAGCTGCAGTGTTTTGGACTGTTGCTCTAGAATTTCATGGTGGTTTGTTATATGGGAGTGGGAAATCTAATACATTCCAAACTACTCATCTGTAGAGAATACTGTAGCTCCCCTTCTTAGAAGCCTGAAAGATGGTTTATAATTGGGGAATTTTGATAATTACTTCACATATATAGTGTATTATAAAATATGCATAGAGGAGAGAAAATGCTTAGTCAGAAATCTGTTTTAAATGCTTGTCTATATTCAAGTTAAACATTTGTTAGATTGCTAAACAGTCACTTTCCTTTTGTCATCTCTAATTATCTTTAAACTACAATCACAGGATGGAAAGTTCCTAATGATGCTTTGTATGCAGTAGAACCTCTTGAGTTTTTAATGTCTTTCTAACAATGCTGTTTACAACTGTATTGCATCAAGTCATCTTTCATAAGCCAGCCATCTTAAATGTCTCCTCTATATACTTTATAACTCACTAATGTAGGCGTGTTGGCTTCAGCCAGCTCTGGTTTAAAGTGTCTCTGTGTGTTCACACAGTTTAGCTTGAAAATACTACAGGAGCTCTGTAAGGGCAATTTGAAAATAGCAGTCCACAGTACAAGATAATGTGTTATAGCAGAACTGCAGACACTAGGCTGTATGAAGGCGTTTGTGTCCTGTCAACCAATCAAATACAAAGTTCTCTCTACAAGCGGTGTTCTGATGTTGTTTTTCACTCCTGTTACCAGGGCATTCGTATACCTGAGCAATCTACTATACCCAGTGCCCCTTATCCACAGAGTGGCAGTTGTCAGTGAGAAGGGGGAGGTTCGAGGATTTCTGCGCGTGGCAGTGCAAGCAATAGCAGGTAAGATACTCTGGGAGTGCTCTTGCAGTTCAAGCCTGAGTGGTTTTTGAACAGCTGTATTTAAAAAAAGGGGGAGAGGGGCTGGCTTCAAAATGTTGGCTTTTTTGCTGCATTCAGTTCTAGACCAGCTTTAAGGTCTGGTACTTGCAAGCCTCCCAGGACACTTACTCTGTCACATTAGAAAACCAGGGTTGTATTTTTTCCAGTGATATAAAGCATTTGGCTAAGGCCGACTAGCTAATTTGATCAATTAATTTGCAGAAAATGTATCATCTCTTTTTTAGAGGTTTTGAAATGTTCACTGTCTACCACTCTGAGATTTGTATGTGGTAACTAAGACAACCCGAGGTGTAGAGATTGGGGGAGGGGGGAGGAAATACATATTTCAAAACACTTTTTAAAAAATGCCTTTCCTCTACAGTATGGCATAAACATAAGTGATGGTGCATGTAACTGCGTGTGAGAGTATAAAGGCTTGAATGGCACTATTTTTGGATGACCCACAGAACTTGCTTGTGACTCTAACGTCTTGAGTCTCACGTGCTTGTCCCAAATAAACACTCATGAAACCTTTACTTCATTACGTACCATATATTCATCCTGACTTTTCAGTCTTTCCTGTCTTTATAACTCACGTACAAAGTGCTCTACCATCTTTATATTATATTCTCCTCTCTATGGATACAGGCACCTCTAGGCATTGGCGAAGAGTAGAGTTAGCATTGATTCATCAGTTATTCATAGGCCGGATCAGAGTCCCTCAGCATACAAAGAAAAGAGTGAACCTCTGTCCTTGTATAGTGGCTGAGGGTTTTTTGTTTCTCCCTCCTCCTAGGGTGGTTTCCCTTATCCTTATAGCAGGTATTGTAGAGAACTACACGCTAGCCTCACCCTGTTCAATTTTGCATGGGACACTGTTGGTTTGACTAGTTGGGGCTGCTGGGTAAGGACAAAAATCCCTATTTCTTTTGGGGGGAAACTTGACTTAAAGGTGGGGAGGAGAATTATCTAGCTAAGCTGACCCTTCTCTTTGCTGATTTTGAGAAAGAGGAGGAGGTAATAAATTTCCTTTAACTAGCTCTTTGATCTGCCAACCAGTTGGTGGCATTTTGTCCTTTTTTCCACACTGAAATGAACTAGTCAAGGTTTGTCCCTGGTATTTGACCATGCACCATTCATCCTGATGAGAGCTCAGATACTTCTTGTAATTTATCTGCCCTTTCTAGCAATGGCTAACTTCCAACCGTTGTCTCTTGTATTGGAAGACAACCCTGTAGGTCTTATTCTCCATGGGAACATGTGATGAAGTCTCAGACACTGAGGCTGTGGGATTCACTCTGGCTGAGGCTCAAATGACAGATGAAACATTTGAATACATTCAAAAGTTTTACTTCTAGCCTGGTTTGCTTCCCTTAGCATTGACACTTTAATACCTACAGTCAAATGGATGATATGAAAGAGCAAACCATGGCTATTACAAATTGATTTTGCAACATCTTTGAAATATGTCATGGCTTTATTTAGTCAATGATATTTCAAGATGGCTTTCTTAATTTTGGGATCACTCCTGTAAGTATGTCTCCTATTAGAAAATACCTCAGCACTATTTGGGCACCCCTCCTCTCATTGGCAGTCTCAGCAGAGACTGGGCTGAATGGGCCATAGAGACTGAAGTAGTCTCTTGCTTTGAGAGTTCCTCTGGATCAATATGGCACATTGAAGCTGTACCATTGTGGGTGCTCACGCTGTGGGTAGAGGATTTTAGTTTTCAGGACTGTAAATCTGGCTGTTTATCATTTCTTGAAAGACCATACTCCTTGATGGTCCTAGGGATTGCTAACTAATCTGGCAATGTTCATAATTACTAAACTTGCTGTAAAAAGCCTTGGATTGATTTTTACCCCTTTCTGTAAAGCTTCTTCTTGTATTGGGTGTTTTGTCATGGCCATACTGTCATTAATGTACACTTTGTGTCATGGCAGGAAAGGGTTATAAAGCTATTACCCCTAGTGAACTGGGCATGACTATCTAGATGAATAAGGTAAAGAAATTAAAATGGCTGTAAACTACCTTCATTATTCTTCACTGTGTAGCAAAAATCCTCTGTAGATAAGGATCTTGAGGTGTGACACAGGTCAGTGGTTGCATTGGAACTAGTGTGGGGACAAGAATTGAAAACCTGTTTTCTGCTAATCAAGCCATGGGCCCTTCCTGGTTAGGGTTATATTTAATGTTTCACATGTTTCCAGTTGGAAAAATCTCTAAGACGTTCTCATCTCTGATTGTTGGTCTTTTCACTCATCATGTTGTACACTTTTGCCCATTCATTTTGGATGTAACCTATTTAGAAACAAGCAATTAAACAGTAAATATGGATATAAAGTTTTAACCCATGAATTCTTAAACTCCAGCATATTAACTTTGAATCTTATGGGTAGCATTAACCTGTTTTGCTGGTCTTCTCCATTCCCTTCCCAAAAGCCAGTGCTAGGTAGTTCTCTACAGTATTTTATCTAGCAACTTGTTCACGTTTAAATGACCCAAGTGATGGGGTATCCACCACTTGGGAGACTAGTATCCCATCGAGTCACTCTTGCCATTTGAATTAGTTTCCAATATTCTATTTTCTTTGCCTTTCTAGCGGATGAAGAAGCCCCGGATTATGGATCTGGCATTCGGCAATCTGGCACAGCTAAAATTTCTTTTGATGATGAATACTTTAATAAGGTAAGAAACATTAATTGGGTTGGAGAGGTTTGTGAAGAGAGAGGACAATGTCTTGTTCTAGATACTGATCGGTTAGGGTGGGTTAAAAAGTATAGAGGGCAAATCGGAAGTTGCAGGGCTCTCATCTGCAGCCCCTGTCTTATGTTCCTCAGAGTGACTTTTCTTCAGTTGCAATGACTCGTTCTGGACTGTCACTAGAAGAACTGAGAATTGTGGAAGGGCAAGGTCAGAGTTCAGAGGTCATCACTCCCCCAGAAGAAATTAACAGAATGAACGACCTGGGTAAGTGGGCACAGCTTCTGGGATTTGAGGGGACAAATATGGGGCTATTCTGATTCTTTATGAAAAGGGGCTTTGGGCCTTAATTCAGAAGTGTGCTACAGGTGAAGGAATGTTGTCCTTAAAGTACCAGGGGTACATAATGGTGACTGCTTCCTTGTGAGAGTTTTGATTTACAAAATATGAACTCCAATGTAGGACACAGAAGAAGCTTTTAGGTTGCAGCTGTTCAGAGTTTTTGATCATTGTCAATCACTAGAAGGTTTCAGAAGTTGCCTGCCTCTTTATTTATGCTAATATCTAACTGGTAATTACTGTGCACCCCTCTCTTGCAACTCTAGTATCCCCACCTTGGGTGAGAAGAGAACTCTGTTAAACCAGGATTTTTTTTATCATTAATTTTTCAGGTGCAGCTTGGTAGGTGGTAGCCTTGGTGATGATTATAGTGTAGACAGGGTTCAGAAGAACCCAGGCATTTTTACCACTGTCACCTAACCCTGCTCTGAGTTGTTAGACACTTTTGGAACAACACTTGAGCCTTGACTACCCTACCGCTTTTATCAGTGATACCATTAGTGAAGCTGCATGTATTGTGAATTAAGGCTCTGAAAAATCCTTTTGTAGATAAACTACTGGAGAGCAGGTGTTTGGGGGTGGGGGATTAAATCCCACCTTTGCTGGGTCGAGTATCTGTAGATGTAGTAAATCTGAATATTTCACGGGAGGTCTTTGTGTCTCATTAAGACCTGAAGTCAGGCACTTTGTTGGATGGGAAGATGGTGATGGAAGGGTTTACCGAGGAGGTTGGCGACCACCTGAAACTGGGTAGTGTGTTCACCTTCCGTGTGACAGTGCTGCAGGCCAGTGGCATCCTTCCGGAATATGCAGATATCTTCTGTCAGTTCAAGTAAGAATCTCTCCTTGGTAGTACAGGGTGGGGAAGACTTGTGCAGTGAAGAGGAGTAGCTGACGCTAGATACTGGGCAAATGGAGACAACTGGAGTGATTTTTAGGAGTCAGTGTGGCAGTGTCCTGTGGGAGGGGAGTCAGAAATCTGTGTAGCCCTCAGATCACGTGCCCTGAACAAACATCTGCTTTGTGTTAACATGGCATTGGGGAGTAAAGCTTTGTAGAAAGGGGATAAGAATCAGCCTTTAAAAGCCACACATCCAATGCCTCTTGTCCTAGGCATCCCAAGGTGTGTTGTAGAAGTCTTTGAGGTCCTCTAATGAAAAGTGCTATAGAAGTGTAAAGTCATAATACCCAGTAAATTGGTTTATATTTATTACATTTATAGGGTCCGAATCAATGGGCTTTTAAGCACCAGATAATGATACCAGCGTATAACTTTAAAATTAAAACCATTCCATGCATACACCCAGCTTGAATGGTATGGTCTGGAATTAGGGCAAATTCAGCAGCTCTCAAATGAGAGCTCTGTCCCCATTTAGATTCCAAAGAATAAGGATGAGAAGGGGAGGTAGCAAACATACAAACCAGTAAAACAGTAGAAAGAGCCCCAAAGTTTTCTAGAATAAACCTGCCTAAATAAGATTGGTTGAGGCCTAAAAGGTGGCCAACAGAGCAGAAATGTGCAGATTTCTCTAAGGGGTGAAGCTGATAGTTGAGCAGTTTTCACTAATCTGATCTGTTTTGGTTTTAGTTTTTTACATCGACACGATGAAGCTTTCTCTACTGAACCTCTCAAAAACAATGGCCGGGGGAGTCCGCTTGGGTTTTACCATGTCCAGAATGTAAGTGAAGCTTAGTGATCCTGTATGAAGCCTGAGTGAGTGTCCATAATACAGTGCTGTTTAGGTTGATTTCAATGCTGGGGAATGCTTGTAGCCTTCCTGTCAGCCTCCTCAGTGAGGCATGTGCAGGAAAGGGGTGGAGGGTACAGATGAATAAACAATAGAGGGGGTGTGATCAAATGAGTGATCTAATCCTTTGTGTAGTGCATAATGCCTATTAGTAAATTACAGAGCATTTAAGGAAGTGTGTGTGTAGAGGCTATATGACTCTTTTCCCTTCCCTTAGTTCTGAATTCCTTGTGCTTCCATTTCACCCATCAGAATATTGGGAAGTGCAATAAAAACAGCTCTAGAGTTTGCATTACAGGGATTAGAAAGTGTAAATGGGAAAAGCCATGTTCAGGCTTCCAAACTGATAGTGTGTAGTCTCACAAGTAGTGTAACTGTCTTGTTACAAATAGCTTCCTACTTTTCTTAACTGACGAGTGCTTAGGTCGGGGGATTTTTCTCCTGTAACTGTTAATTGACAACCTTAACACCTGAAACAAAGTAAGGTATGTGTCTCCCTTTGCTGTGATTTGGCTGTAGTCAAGCTATCAGCCACTGGATAAGAACTGTAGAACTCTGGACTCTAATGTTGGCAGATATAAGGTTTTCATTTTATCTCTGCCCTGACTCTTTCCTTACCTTTTTTGCTAGATTGCTGTGGAAGTGACAGAATCTTTTGTGGAGTACATCAAAACTAAGCCTATTGTGTTTGAAGTCTTTGGGCACTACCAGCAGCACCCTCTCCATCTGCAGGGACAGGATCTCAACAGGTATTGACCAGTTCAGAAGTAAAAGTGTCCTTCCTCTCATACTTCTCAGCAGAAGGAAGAAATCCTGAATGGGAAGTAGACCCCACATACCCCATCCCTTTGCTTCCTGAATTCCATGCCTCACATGGAAGTCTTGCTACTTAGCATTAGTCCCAAGTCCCAAGCAAATTCTAATATTAGACAAGTGACCCCCCCCAGTAGTTAAGAATACATATTTAAAGCCAAAAGAACCCTGTGCAAAACAAAACTTGCTTCAAACTCCTCATGACTTCCAGAAGCACACCTGCCAAGACTGCTGAGCATCTTAAATGTTCTGAGTCAGGGAAAGGTTTCCTAGTCGTCTTGCCCTATGGTGTGAGGGAAGAGGATGATGCATGGATTCCTGGGTTTGGCTTGGATTGCTGGAGACAGTAGCTGCAAAGAGGAACCACAGGCTGGTGTTAAAGGGAAAAATCAGCAGGGGTTTGTATCCCTACATAAAGCCATTTTCAGGAAATGCATCTCTCTTCCTGTTTCTCCTTGAGCAGAAACTAAGGAAAGAGCAGTTGGAAATATTAAAAGGTAATCAATCTTTGCTTAAAGCTGTGCAAAATTGAGCTGGAATGGAAAAAGGGGTAAGTGTGTGTTAGTTGGAGCAGGGTAAGGAATCCTGGGTTATGTATCTTCCAGACATGTCCCATGTATGATTGAGCACATCTGTGCTTGTTACCTTCTTTGTAGAGTGGAGGTTGTATGTACCTGCCTCATAGGGTTGTGAGGCTCACTGTTTTTTTTGTAGAGTGCTCAGAGATCCCTGGGTAAGAAACAGGTGGGAAACACCAGAAGTAACTGCTCCCCTTTCTCTGCAGCCCTCCTCAGCCATCCCGACGATTCTTTCCACCTCCCATGCCACTCTCAAAGCCAGGTGAGAACAAACATGTTCTGGGTATATCTGTAAACTCATCACGTAGAACTAGGGTGTGAAATATTCAGAACCGCAGTCATTTGAAACTGAGAAATAAAATGAACGAACAGTGCAAAGGGCACTGGAACATCCTTGCTGGTGGTGTTCCTTCCCAGGTGTTCAACGTCATCTCAAAGCAAAAGTGTTCTCGGGCAGTTGTGGGGAGAGAGTTGCATCTATGAAGTATCCAGCATATAACACTAGATCTGGCTGTGCAGCCACTCTCCTCAGTGTGGTTACTGAACTGAGGATTTACTTATCCATAAATCACTCTGCTCTGCTTTTTCTAACGTTGCTTGCACTTTCATGCACTACGCCAACCTTGCTGAAATGATCCCTCAATTTTCTTTAATTTAACTCTGCATGTTGAACTCTTTTTTTTTCCCCCCCTCTGTCCTTTTTATCTCCTTTCCCTTGTTCCCATCACCTGCTTATCTCCACCACTCCCATTTTTCTTCTCCATTCCCTTTTCAGACCATGAGAGAAAAATTGAGTTGATTAGGTATCTCATGTCTGGCTATGTAAATGTGCATGTGCTGAACACACTGTCTGAGCACGCCAATGTGCTTGCATCCTCGGCTGTGGCTACATTCCAGGATGGGGCTGACCAGCTGCCACCTTTTCTTTTTCTGCCTGTTCCCAGCTGTCAAAGCGAGCGGGTTCCCAAAAGAGATGGTTAGTAGTCAAATTCGATCTATGGTAGATGTAGAAATAACCCCTAATCTTGACCCCAAAGTAGTTTGTCCACACCTTTACCCTGTGGTGCTGAGTACCAGAAACTACCTTGGGTTCTGTGGTCGTTGTGGAGTGATGAAGCATTTAGAATAAGAAACATCTAGTGTCTAGAGCAGAGTATGAGGAGTCTGAACTTGTGTGCCAATCCTAGCTCTGCCACTGATTTATTGTGACTTTGTCACTAACTTTGCTTAGCCTCAGTTGTCCCATCTGTAAAATAGGAATATTTACCCCTTGCCCTTTGTAAAGTGCTTTGAGATCATTAGATGCAAGGTGCAAAGTATTATGTAGTAAGTTATAAAACTGAGGGGTAGAGGGTATTTTCTTTTGAGGTTCTGTTAAAATTCTCCTTCCTGTTTATCTGTTATCTAGCTTCATTCTCTTCTCTCTTCCTCCCCCCCCCCCCCCCCCCCCAGCCAGCTGTTTGGGTTGAAGTAGACCAAATGTGTATCATGCTGACCCAGCCCATGAAAATGTTTAGAACAGGCCTGCACATAAACTTTCAAACCTGACTTAGTGAGTTAGGTTTTCTTTTCTAGTGCAGCTGAATTCTTCCGCTTGGTTCAGGCTTCAGTGGTTTGTGTCCCTGACCTTCCTCCTGACTAGCATCAACAGCTCTGAGTCCAGCTGTCATGAGCTCATGGATGCTATGAGCACAGCTGTTGTTTTGGTGGCATGGTGGGGGTGTAAGAGGGTGATGTCAGCCACTTAAGGTATCAATGAGGGAGAGAAGTGATGTCACTGGAGCTCACTACCTAGCACGATAGTCTTGGCCTGCTGTGTACCTCTTTCATTCTTGTAGTAAAGTCTGTCTGCGCCTTTTGTGTTAACTATTTACAGTTATCTGAACAAGGAGTAGACGGAACTCAGATCTCATCTTCGGAAAGAGAGATTACCTATCTCACGTGCATACAAGGCACCTCCACTGACTGCCACCTCTAAAGCTGGATTTTTGTCTCTTATCAGTGGGTTGTAATTGAGATATTATGAAAGTGAAGAGAGGCTGAGGCAGGAATGGGAGAACCTAAAGAACACTAAATTAAGGCTTATCTTCAATAAATGGCGGGATCAGGCCTTGAGAGGCTACAGGAAACATTGACTGCATTAATTAAAACAACTAAATAAACATTAAAACCAAGGGAATGGGGAGAAAGTTGCAGAGTTGAACACACTCCTGTATTTAGGGTGGAGTGGAACAGAACCCTCATAAGTACCTTGTCCACTCCCAAGAACAGAGTAGGGAGGCAAAGTGGAGGTAGTGGAAGGTAGGCAGAAATTGTGTAAACTTAGGGCTTGTCTACATAGCCCTGCAATTCAGACTACAGCCAGGTGAATTACAGGGTGCACTAGTGTGCTGCACTGTAACTCACCCATGCGGATGCTATGGGTGCAAAATAAAAGGTATCTAGGTGGTGTTAACTGAGGCCTAGTCTACGCTAAAAAGTTCGATTGACCAGCAATGTCACTCAGCGATGTGAAAAATCCACACCTGGAGTAACATAGGTAAGCCAATCTAACCCCTGGCATAGACAGCACTAGGTTGATGAAAGAATTCTGTTGACCTAGCTACTTCCTCTCAGGAAGAAGGATTACCTATGCTGATGGGAGAACTCCTTCCATCAGTATAGGTAGCGTTTACACTGAAGCACTGCAGTTGTAGTGTTTCCAGTGTAAACAAGCCCTTAGTTCTGTTTAAATAGGACTAAGTTAATTCAAATGAGGTACCTTTTAGATCCACAGTATCTACATGGGATAGTTAAGAGCACAGCACACTAGTATGCACTGCAAGTTGCACCCCTGTAGTTTGAACTGCAGGGCTGTGTAGACATGGCCTCAAAGAGGGGAAATCTGGAGTTTTGCTAGAACCTGTCCATTTCCTGAGATTACCAGTTACTAGAAGCACTATTTGTCCATTCACTATTTGAGTTAAGGTATCCCTGCAAAGCTAGTGAGTCTTGAAGCACTAATTTACCAGTAATCCTGAAATATAGGGAGCCAAGGCTTCTAGGACTTTTTCTCAGGAATAACTCCTGTTAAATCCCCCTATGTGCACATGAACATCCTGTATGTTAGCGATCCCAGCTGAGTGTACTACTGTGTGCAGTAAAGTGAAGGCAGTAACAGCAAGAATCATCTAAAATAGCTACAGGTCCAGTAGAAAGTGCATCAACCCTAAATTTCTGCAAGAATCCTTGGGATCTTGGCTTGCTCCTTTCATTCAGAGACCCAGAACTGATGCAGGAGTACATATGAACAGACCTAGACCCCCCTGAATTCCACGCATGCATGAGTTGGAACTCTTTAAAAACTGGTCTCAGTATAGGTCAGAAAGGACCTACATGTTAGGATGTTGTGTTGAGAACACTCTGAAGCATCTGACTTCCCTGCCATATTTGAATGATTCTAAACTCTATACTTTAGGTTAGCCTGTTCCAAAAATGGATCTTTGAGGCGGCATAGGATTCTCCCATGTATGAATCTGTAGAGGTTGCCTGTCTTCACAAGACTCTCCTAGTTATAGTTCATTTATTTCTTTGACCTGTCAAGTGCTAACTTTTTGCCATGCAATAGTTTGGGGGAAAGTGCCATAAATGCCCACCTTTCCTTCATGGTGCTAATGGCCTAATGGGATCAGGTTTGTTTCAGCCTCTGCAGATTATGTAAAACATGTCCCTTACTGCACTAGGTAATGACCACCTATCTTGCAGGGTCTGGTGCATGACCATTTAAGCAGTATGAGGGGTGGTGGAAGGATTAGCCTTTTTTGTATTTATATGTAGGGGGCTTAGTAATCTTTTCTCAGTTCTTTTGTTGGAGTAGTGAAATCTCTCAAACAAATAGTGTTTCATAATTGCCAGTCAGTCATCTAACTGCTTGTAAAGTTACTTGGATGGGGGAGCACTGTGGATTTAAAACAAGACTCCTTGGTTCCATAGACAAGCCTGTGACTGAAGTTTCCTTTCTGGCTTTTTGATGGCAGATGTCTTTGCCATATTACCTGCACATACACAGGTAGAAATATTACACTGCTTTCATGTGATAGCAGCACTGAAATTACATCATGGAACCAAAGTACTGTAATAGCATTACCTGTGTGCAGTTTTTGTGAACAGTTTTTGTATTCTTTTAAGTGCCAGCCACAAAGCTAAACACTATGAGCAAAACTAACCTGGGCCAGAGCATGAGCAAATACGACCTCCTTGTCTGGTTTGAGATCAGCGAGCTGGAGCCAACAGGAGAGTGAGTTCAACTTTTATCTTTCTTTTGTATAAAGAGGGAAAATGGCTTGTGGGAGTGAATCCCTTCATCTCTAGGTCATTGGTTTAGATCAGCCCAGGTTTATAACGTTTGGCTATTCCCATCTATAAGATGCCTGGCTTTGTGTGTAATAAAGTGGTCCCAATCCTGTTCCCAGTGAGTAGATATCAGCAACACAACTGGCATTAGTTGGCCCCATTGTTCGCAGTCTTTGGCCACTCTGATGAGACTGAAGAAGTATGGAGAGTGACCTTCCTTCTCACTCCTAGACCTGATCCCTCCAGGTCAGCGGCTGGGTATGCTGGCAGAGCAGTGAGCAGGGGGAGCTTGCACGGCTGCAGATCATGTGATGCCTGGTCTTTTGTTAACTAAAGAGTTCAGTCTCCAGAGGTCAGTCCAACAAGAACATAAGAACTGCCATACTGGGTCAGACTAAAGGTCCATTTAGCCCAGTATCCTGTCTTCCAACAGTGGCCAATGCCAGGTGCCCCAGAAGGAATGAACAGAACAGGAAATCATCAAGTGATCCATCCTCTGTCGCTCATTCCCAGCTTCTGGCAAACAGAGGCTAGGGACATCATCCCTGCCCATCCTGGTTAATAACCATTGATGGACCTATCCTCCATGAATTTATCTAGTTCTTTTTTGAACCTGTTATAACAAGAACTATATTGAGTTTAACCTTGCAACATAGAGGGAGTTCCCCGACAGACCTTTGGGAACTACATTATAGGGTCATTCTGCAGTTTTGCAAAGAAATGTTAATGTGTGATGTGATACTTAATGTTCAAAAGTCCAATAGAGAGGCTGATTTTGGAGTCAGTGGAAGCAGCCTCCATTTTTATTAGGCTATTACATGGAAGATGTATGTAGGTGGTAGAGCAAAGCAGCAGCGTTATCTAGTGTCCCACTGCCTCCTCTGTTAAACACGCCTTCTCTAACCCATGATGTTCATTCTTGTTTCACACAGATACATCCCTGCTATTGTTGACCACACTGGAGGCTTACCCTGCCAGGGGACGTTCTTGCTTCACCAGGTACTAACAGAGCCTAGAAGGGGGCAGCTAAAATACTTATCTCCTCTTGTGTCTAGCGGGCAGACATGTAATGTACTGAATTTTACATCCATTTTATCTTCTAGTTCTGTCTTACCACATACCTGTCTGTCTCTCTCTTACTATAGCTCTTGGGAAAGTCATCTTTATGCCTGTACCTGTATCTCCCGGGCTTGGGTCTTTGTTGGTAGGAAGTTTGGCTTCTAAATTCTGCTCTTTCAAGTGTTTGGTCATATATATTCCACTCCTAGTACTCATGCATTCAAGAGTGGAATCTTTTGGCCAGCAGTGCCCTTTGGGGCTTTAATGTCCTCATGCTCCTGTACCTAGGGCATAGAGTGGTGCAGACTCAAACACCACTTAGTTCCTTTTCGCTCCCCCTGGCTGCGAGATGGAGCTCAGCAGTGTCTGCATCTCGATGCGCTCTTCCAGAGACAACTTAAAGATATTTGTGTATATTAGTGTGTTAGCGATGGCTTAGTTAGCATGGTTTCCCCTTAGCAAATAAGGGGCTTAACCTACCTTTTTTGATTTTATCTTTTGTTGTGAAGTTCTTCCTGGTACTGGGGCTTTAAGTATTGTCCCTCCTTTGAGGCAGTAATACCCATTAATGCTGGGCACATCAGATGCCTTTTTTGTCTCCCAACAAATGCTGTACATATAAATCCTTTTCTAAAAGGAGTTGGAAGGTGAGCATGTCTTAACCTTTGTTAGGCTGCGCCATGCTACCTGCTTCTGATCTGGACAGGGAGCCCCCTTAGACTAGTTCCATCTCAGTTCAGAAGTGCCTCTGTAAATTCTAAATCCACTGTCTCCCAGGCCCCATCTTCAGAAACTGTCCTGGGGTGGATTCATATCAGACCAAAAAACCAGATCTTTGGAGGAAAGGGAGTGTCTCCTTTGGGGCAGATCCCCATTGGGAATACCCAGTAAAAAGAGGTCCACTCCCGCTTTAAAGAGACTCCATGGCCCAAGATGGGTACCAGTGGAGCTCTGAGGTTGCACAGTACTGGAACGCCAACACCATATCAAGAATATGCATACAAAGTGGTTATGTGCACACATCTGATTATTTCCTAGGGTTTGAGAGACTGACTCCTGTATACCCTCAAGGTACATGTACCTTCCCTGGAAGTTTGAGACAGACAGTTCTAGGGGTATTTTGGGTGAAATATACTTCTCCTTGTGGTATGTGAAGGGAACAGGATGAGTTCTGCTCTGTAATATGGAAAGATTTTTCCTGTATTGTTATATTCAGGGCCCAAAAGGGCATGGAAGTTTGTTTCCCACTATGAGCCTGCTGACAGGTGAGATTTACATGTTTGTGTCTCAGCCATGGTTTCCCTATGGAAATGACTTAATGGAGTGATTATATGGAGAGGAGGGAAAAAAAAAAAAAGTCTAAGCTGTGCCTCTTCAACTCCACCAGGGAATCCAGCGTAGGATCACAGTCACCATTATCCATGAGAGAGGCAATGAATTGCACTGGAAAGATGTGCGAGAACTGGTTGTTGGTGAGTATCTCCCGGTTGTTCCTTCCATCATCATGAGTTATTTAATAGAGTTGGGGTAGTGTCACCTATTGAGTGGGATCCAGAGGAAAAACTCTTGGTCTGAGGCTGCCTGTTAGAGCTATAGGTCTTAAACCTCCAGTATAAAATGCCATTTGTCAATGAGAATTCCTTCTGAGAGCTTTTCAGGTTAAGTTTAATTGGTACTAAAATTCATTTATCTTCAGGACGCATCAGAAACAAAGCTGAGGTAGATGAAGCTGCTGTGGATGCTATTCTGTCTTTGAATATAATCTCTGCAAAGTACCTGAAGTCTTCTCACAGCTCCAACAGGTAGGCAGATGTATAGTGCTTTCAGGGCTATTTACATTCCTCTCCATTGATAAGCACCATGAAAAGAGGAAGAAAGAATGGGGGGGAAGGAGGGTCAACATTTCACCCGGGAGTTGAAAAATTGAAATGAAAACAGCATTTAAAATACAAGGACAATCCCACGGGTGAATCAGGCAGCCACACACATCCCTACATTACAGTGGGAACAAGCGTACAGTGATCTAACAAAGCCTGTTGTGTTAAAACATTACTCCTGCTCTGATAAACTCAGTCTTAGTCTGTGCTTTTTCAGTGCCACCAGTGAGTCGCGGGGGAGGGGAGTGGATTTATGCAAATGTCATAAGTTGGCTCCTCTAATGTACTTGTGTATTGTGAAATCAGAGCAGCCTTTAAGCAATGTTTCATTGGAGCTCTGGTGACCTGCAATCTTCATTTTTACATCCAATGAGGATCTAACTCTCAACAGTTGCTCTGAGCATCATTTATCAGGGAAAGAGGTATCCTTCCCCAAGTGAATATTCATTGTGGGACGGGGCAGTCTTTCCAAGGAGGATTTGTGGCTGAGGGTGTCTCTGTGGGGTGCACTGTTAATAAGATTTCATGAATTGTATAGTCCTGTGCTTCGGGGTCTGCAACGAAGGGCTGTGAAGCAGAATTCTGTATTGTGAGCAGAGTCCCTCCCCTCCAGAACATCAGCCAAGTCACTGATTCTCTGTTTTTCTGTCAACTGGGAAATTGGGAGGAAAACACACATCTTTCAGAAAAATCAGATTCTGCATCAGTTTTTAAGGCAGGGGATGGGGGAGGACATGATTTGCAGCCTGCCGGCCATCATTTTTCTGTAGTCTAGCTGGAGAAAGTAATTCCAGATTACTCCGGACTTTGTGTTGTCACCAACTGGGTCTGGTGCTGTCCCCTAGTGTCAGTGAGTACTGAATTTTATAACTATGGTATTTTGGCTATTACCGCCTAATGTCTCATCTCTTGCAAGGTGAAAATAAAACTCCAAAATATTGAGTAACTTTTTCTAGCTTGAGGGGGGAGTAAATTCTTTCTATAAAGGAGGAGGGAAGTGGGGAGAAGAAATAAGGCTTACATGGAGATTTTATCCCTTGTCTTGTAAGAAATCTGAAGGGCACTCTGTAATAGAAACATTGTTGTGTGGGCTGACATTCACTGCTGACATCTGCTGCCAGTGTTCACCACTGAAATCTTTCTCTCTGTTGGTCATAGAATAAGTCTCTAAATTCCCCTGGTAGTCAGCCTGGGTATTTTATGCTGACTGTTTCTTAAAAACAGGCAGCAATGAGCATGACTACGAATGTGGGCCTTGGAAAGCTTTAGAGAACACAGCTGTCAGTCAAAAGGGAATAGCGCTTCAGGAGAGATGGAGAGGCACATTAAAATTATTTCATAGCTTTGCTGGAGGGATTTGTATATCCCAAGTGATAGTTGTTGTTTATACATTTTAATGTGATTTTAATCACTTGGCATTGATCTGGCAGCATAACCGGACTGGGAGGGAACAGTTGCTGCATTCCCATCTGATCTTAGTGGATTTGCAATAGGAAGATCACATCTCTCACACCCCCCGCTCCTTACTTCCAAATAAATTGCAATATGGCCCCAAAAATCTCTATCTGGAAAGCTTTTTGGAAGTGGGATGGGGGTGAGTGAGAGCTCAGGTAGCATTGGTGTATAGTTGGTACCAGGTCTTTCCCCAAATTGCCAGGGTTTGGTCTCTGGGTGTGTGGAGGGGTGGGGAGCAAAGAGGGGCCAATGCCACAGTCAGGGGTATGTGTTCTGTTTGCTCACCGTCTGCAGACTTGTTTTCTGGTTGCTGTTTTTTGTCTGCTTGTTCTCCTCCTTTCAGCTGTTGCTTCTCTGTTCTGCCTTTTGCTGCACTAACAAAAGCTCTTTCTATGTTTTTACAGGCTCTTTCTTGATAAGGATATGCCTAGGTATTTTCTGTTTGCTTCCTTTTGCACATAAAGGTTCTTGTGGAATAGAATGCTTTATGTCTCACTTGTGTTGCTGCCATTTCCCTTTTAGCTTTTAGTGGATTTTGTCAGCAAACCTCTTGGCTCTTCTGGGAGTGGCGCATTTCCTCCTCCCTTGTCTGCTGGGAATTTGTCCATGTACAGTTCAGTAGGTGAACATATGAAGACAAATTTCCTTCATTGTTCAACAGAGACAGCTTACAATGGTCCTTGCTTCATTCTTTCAAAGGTATCAACAGAACATAACTCCTCCCCCCTTCTCCTTCTTTGACCTTCAGCAGACAACCATGGCCAGCATTTAGTATCTCTGACTACTTGTAACATATTTGCCACATTGGAAGTCCCAGGACTGGGACTGAATGGCGAGGTTACTGGTTCAAATCAAGCCCGAGACGATAGTGAACAAAGCCTGTTGCCATCAGGTGACGGTTTGATGGCATTCAATTCTTAATTTGTTGTTGCATCCCAAAATTATCATTGCAGTGGCTATTAATTGGCCTGCCTAGGGGCTGAGAAGCCAAGAATTGAAAGGAGACACTGACTAGTCTCCCATCTGACCAGTGTTTCTCCAGTTCATGGCCAAGGCATTCTGGCTGAGCAGTGTGGGGGAACTTGCACTGCTGCTGCCTGTACTCTACTTGCTTAAACAAAGAAGCAACTTTCACTAATGCTAAAGTTTGTTTTAAAATGGAACCTAAATAAGCCTTGGATTCCCATCTCAGCTCCTACTTTCTTCCTTGCTTTGCCTTATTCTGCACTCTCGTCACTCCCAGGTATCACTTGTCACTTGCTTTCTGTGTTGAAAGCACAAGAGGTTTGCTCACTTTGAGTTTGTTTGTCTGCCTCCTTATTTGTTTTAGCAAGGTCTGGTTTGGATGAGGTAGGCGTATATGTATTCATTCCATGACCAGAACAAATGCAGTAGCATAACTGCTGAAGTCTCACTTTCACTTGGCGATTGGGATTGCACTGACTTGTTCACCCACATTTCCTCACTTTGCTGATGTAGCTTTGCCCTACTGGGCAACGATTACTCCTGTTTCTATTTTCTAGGCCTTAATAAAGCTGTGGCAGTATTCCCTATGAACAGCACAGACAGCATAGCTTGTGGGGGAGTTTTAGTGCGCTTGCTGTCCATCTCTGGAGTCCTGGTTTGTGTTCTTAGCCTGAGGAGTTTAGTGAGCTCAATCCAGTCCCTGTTTTTACTCCCATGACAAACAGAGTGTGCACCCGATAGTCCATATTCAGAAGTGGTTCTTGACTCACATGGAAGAGGGGGTATTGCAGTTGCTGATTGAGTGGCACTTTGTGAGTGAAGCCCATGCAACACTTGCCTGCACTGTGCCCTTTTCCATCCATGCTACATTTGCTACTTTCATGAAAATGAAAAATCACCTTTTGCTAGTCCGAGGTACCCAGGGTCTCCATTGTGGTGTTATAATTCTCCTCTGGGGCAAGGCACTGACTGACCATAGCACTGATTAATGCAGTCAGACAGCGTGCACTAATGTGGATTGCACATTTTGGCACCAACTTCTTAGAATTATATGAACCTCAGAGTAACTGAGCATTTGAGGGCCCAGCAGGAAGAACCTCTACACCAAGCTGAGTGCAGTAATCACCATGCAGCACTTTCAGCTGAGAAGTGAGGGATAAGAGCAGCAGAATATGGGTAAGGGGGACCCAGTCTGAATCTTCTCTGCCAGGCAATCCAGAGCAGCACGTACTTTGGCTCAGAGTTGCACTTCTGCTTCTGTAGCTGAAGTGTAAAAGTCTCCATCAAAATGGGGGTGGGACAAAAGATTAAAATATAGGGGTTCAATTAAAGCAGCTCTCTAAAGGATTAGAAAACAAACTGCTTTCTGTCCCTGATCCCTTGTCCTGGCTGAGAAGTGAGGTTCCCTGACATTGTAATGCCCCTCAGATCTCCGCTTCTTTAGGCTTCAGCCCTTGCTCCTTTGGCACAGGGCTCTCCTGTTGCACTGTTTTTCTTCCTTCATTTAAGGCAGGCCAGGCACCAGTAATTTTTGTAGAGATAGAATGTAATGGTGTTTGGCACCACTGAATTGGATTGGCTGTTTGTATGGCCCTCATGGGCTACTGAATCCCCTTCATGAGCTCTGTTGACCTATGTAATCTATATAGGGAGAGGGGGGATTTATAGGATGCTAGTTTTAAGACTGGCACTCGTCTCTGCCCTGTCTGCTCTCAAACAAAAAGAGGCAGGATGAGAAATCGCTTGTTTCTTTATTTTGTTTTCTCTCTAGATTTTGCCTCTAGTTTCTTTTCTCATCTTTCTCGAGTAGCTCTGGGCACTAGCACAGGAGTTCTTTACAGGTGGCTTATAGAATGAAACTTTACTAGGTTCATAACACATGAGTATACCTCTTCCTTGCAGCCTGTACTCACCTGAGGGATAGGTTGGAGCGGGCCTGAGAATAGTTTGGGAATAAACAGCTTGTTTTTTCCTTTATAGGCTTACAGGAGAAGAAATCCTTGTTGCCTTAATTAAAGACTTAGACCTGTTTGGGGGTTATTCTGATTGCCTGAAGAATCTATTGTGTTGTATTGCTTAGTGCTACCGGCTTCTCTCCTCTGTTTTGTTTGGTGAGCCTGATCGGCACTATGGTGTATTTCTGTATGCCAGCCCCAAAACATACCTCAGACTAAGGACAATGATTACAGAAAGAATCCTTCCATGTGTCTCTTGGAATCATATCCTAGGCACTTGGAAAGAGCTGAATCCATTTTTAAACTCTGTCCTCTCATCCCAACTTCCCCCATGGTTTTATGGTGCTTTTCTTTCCCTTGTCTTTTCTTCTACAGTCTCTCAATTCAGCCCCTTCCTCTGAGCTTTAAGAGGAGTCTTCATCTCATAACAGGCCAGGGTACATTCAACTCCAAGTTAATTTAGATGTAGATGGATAGTCTTGGATGCCTCTGTGAAGCTGGTGGGTAAGGATGTCCTGGAGCTCTTCAAATGTTGGTGAAGATGGGGCTTTACTACAGGTGTTCACTGTCTAACCAACCCTGCTTAATAAAAAACATATTAGATGGAGTCCAGGAGGAGGCACTTTGCTCTCATTTGCAGTGGAGGCAGAGGTGCTTTTACTATTAAACTTTTGTTGTACTTTCTTCAGGACTTTCTATCGTTTTGAGGCTGTTTGGGATAGCTCCTTGCATAACTCCCTCCTCCTCAATCGAGTGACACCCTATGGAGAGAAGATCTATATGACCTTGTCTGCATATCTGGAGGTGAGCATATTGTGCCCCACAGCTCATGTATGGAATTGAGTGGAAGGAAGCAGCCAGTATAGTAGGTAATATGTATCCTAGATAAAATTGTGCTTAATACGATGTGATCACTGCCAGAGGATGCAGCTAGAAATCTAACTAGCAAGGTATGGTTTTTGTTTTGTTTGTTTTTTTGTTTTTTAAAAAGCCTGATGAATAAGGCACTACTTAATTTGAGATATTGCAGAAATTGTGAATCCTGCAATATTAGGCTTCCACTGCAATTTTGTCAGATGGGTGGCTGACGGTGGGAGCAGGTTTTCCAAGTTACTGCAGATAATCAAGGGCCATTACTACTGTTCCGTGATTTTCCTTATCTTGTCCGCAAATCAGCCGCAATTATTTGACAGTCATCCCACAATTCAAGTAGGGCCTTAATGATGAAGAATAAACAATGTCACTACCAAGACAGTGCAACTGAATGTTCTGGTATGTATGGATGTAGGCCCCCAGACATCATTTGCTCGGTGTTTGACAGCCATTTGTTTCTTTGTTCTAGCTTGACCACTGCATCCAACCAGCTGTGATTACCAAGGATGTCTGTATGGTCTTCTACTCACGAGATGCCAAGATCTCACCACCGCGCTCGCTACGCAATCTCTTTGGCAGCGGCTACTCCAAATCCCCAGACTCGTAAGTTTAATAGGCAATTTCAGTTGCTTTTGTTTACCAGCAGAGTGTAGTTCTTTTATTATATGTTGCTATAGGTGCTCCACCATAGGATGCACATGCGCTTGTGTGCTCTCAACCGGAGATCATAAAGTGGTGTCCATAGAGTGGCCAACTTTCTAATTTGTGAAAACAGGATACCGAGCGCCGGAACCTCCCCTGCTCCTTTCTCCGCTTCTTCCCCTAAGGCCCTGCCCCCTGCTCTGCCTCTTTCTCCCCCCGTCCCCCGCTTGCTACTCTCTCCACCACCCTCCCCCTGCCTGCTGAGCAGGGCCCTAGGGGTGGAGGGGTGACTGGGGCAAACGGAGAGACGGGCTCCAGGGGTGAAAAATTGGGGCAATATGGGGGAGGGAGAGCTGTGCTCTGGGGATGCGGGGTGAGTGGGGCAGGGCAGGGGATGGAGAGCTGCGCTCGGGACAGGACAGGGGAGCCGACAGTACCTCTCTCCGCTGGAGCTGTTGTTGAGTGCTCCACTGCTCCTCCAGGCTCCAGCAGCAGCTGCTGCTCTTCCTGCCCCCTGTTGGTGGAGGCCAGTTACTGCAGGCAACTGGACTTCTAGTGTCTGGACAGCACTGCTGACTGGACGCTGCCAGGTTCCCTTTTTGACCGGACTTTCTGGTCGAAAACTGGATACCTGGCAATCCTAGGTGTCCATGGGCACATGTCTGCGCATGGAGCAGCTCCTCCTGGTCCCGTATGAAGGCATATAGGGTGATGTGAACGCGCCACCCTCAATTACTTCTCAACCGCCTGCAGCATGAGCATTGATATGGAGCAAAATTTTACAGCTTCCCGCCTTTTTCCACATATAGTGAAATTTCTTAGTTATCTACTTGGTTTTTGTCAATTTAAATTTATTTTTATTTAATTTCAGCACCATTGTGCTTTCAGGTGGGTTCCCCATCTCTTTTTCAAGACTTTAGTTAGCCACAATCCAGTGTGCCAAAGCACTAAGATTTTGGGGTTTAAGCCCTGACAGAGCTTTTTTCCTCACAGTGGCAGGCACTGTACCTGTCTCCAGTGCTTAGGAGACACCCACATCTTATCAAAGTGCAAGGTCTGCTCAGGGTTTAAAGGCAGGTATAGAAAGGACAACAAGGCTATGTTGATACTCCTCTTAATGAAGTGCTCCCTAGCTCGTGAGGTGTCTGCACCCCTCCTGTACATGAGCCCCAACTTCTCAGGCTACTTCAGTGACTGCTGGAGCCTCGGCAGCAGGCCCAGGGACCAAGACTTCCAGGAAAAAGAAGCCTTTTTCATCTACCAGGAAAACAAAGAAGAGAGGTAGGTCACTACATAAATCCCACTTCTGGGAGACCTTGCATCATGTAAGGGATACTGCTTATACTCCAACCGACTCCAGTACTGAGACGTCGGTACTGCATAAGAAGTCATGTTCAGAGAAATTTTCTGCTCTCAGGCAGCTCCTACATCAGCACTGTCTGACATCTCTCAGCACTGTGATGTACGCAGGGCTACTCTGATGCCATCACCTTCTTACAGCTATAAGGTCATAGAAGCTCCCTTGGTAAATACGGTACTGGAGAATTCAACATCGCCTCACCAATCTGTATTCCCAACACCGGTACTGACTCAGGCTTTGGCCATAGATTATCATAGCCCTTCTCCACCTTCCAGATTCCTTTCCGTGGAAGACCTTTGTGATTCACACAAACCAGAGTTCCTTCGATCAAGGAGGTCTACCAGAGCCCCTGCCCCAACAGCTGCAACCTGACACTCAAATGGGCTTCCATTCTTTACCAGCAGCAATGCCTGTGGGGGCCCCCTTAGCCCAGAAAATACTTCAGACATAAATCTCAGAACAGGGCTCTAGTGCGGTGCTGTACCATCACACTCCCATGAGTCAGTTTACTGTAGAGGACCTTTAGAAGTGTGTATCCTTGGGGACCCATCCCCCAACTGAATGGGCTTACTCCAGGGGGGACTTCGCTGAACAGTTCTAAGAGTACCAGCTAGGAAGAAATCCCAACATCACCGGTACCATATCATCCATAGGCACCAATGGACCATCCTCCGGTACCATATGCCTCATCAGTACTGGAAGAAAAACAAGAGCCACAGACTAAGTCACTTCCTTCAGCCAAGTCATTGTCCTCCCTGGATGATATGATGATGCCATTACCAGCCTCTTATGTGGATGACTTTAGGGCTTTCCAGGACCTCATTAAATGCCTAGAGGACTCCCTCCAGACTCCTCTAGAAGAGGTCCAGGAGTCTCAGCACTCTCTGGTGGACATTTTTAAATATCCCCTCCAGGGGAAAATTGCCCTACCAACTAACGAGACACTGTTATCACCTGTATGCACTCTATGCCAAACACCTGCCACAATTCCACCCACCTGCAAGTGGGCAGATCATAAATACTATATTCCAACAAAGGAAATTAAACACTTCTCCCATCCCACCCCTTACTTTCTGGGTGGTGGATGCAGTCAATGAAAGGAATTGTCAGGCCTGTTCTAGACTCTCTGACTTGGACAAAGAGTCCAAACAACTGGTCCTACTGGGCAGAAAGAGCTACTCATTGGTGGCTTTTCAGTTTGAAGTCACAAACTTACCAGGCCTTTATAGCAAAATATGATTTTAACCATTATTCTACATTTACACACTTTATTGAACCCCTTCCATAAGACCGAAGAGACCAGTTTCAGTCCCTCATCCCAGAGGGTCAGTTAATTGAGAAAGTGTTCCTGTAGGCTACTCTTGCTGCTGCTGCCACAACTTGTAGATCCATAGCTACTGCTGTTGTTATGCAAAGAGCATCTTGGCTCCAGACTTCTGGACTCCCGAGAGAGATGCAGAATACTATTGAAGATCTTCCCTTTGAAGGGCCCAAGCTCGTCAGCACAGACAGACTCCTCTCTCCGTACCTGAAAGAGTCAAGGGCAATGCTACAGTCCCTGGGAATTTGTGTCAGCAATGAAAAGATGTTTTAGCAAATCTCAAAATGCAGTGTTCCAGATCATTCCAGCACCATCCACATCAGACCTTTCCTAGACCTTCAGAGCCTTGAGGAGGAGATCCAAACCTTAAAAAAGGGAACCACCCCCCCCCTTTTTTTTTTTACAACTACCCAATCTGCACTTCCCTCTAAGAGACAGTTTTGACACCTTGGTTGAGGGCATTGAGCAACCTTTTTCCACAGATCTTCTGATGCACAACTCTACTATCTTACCCTCCTTTTTGGAGATAAACGATCCCACTTCCTACCTGCCAGGAAGCACATCGCCTCAGACAGATGGAAATTAGCAGTGGTCAATGTGGACTATTCCACTTGCACTCTATTCCTCCCTTCCCCCATCTCCCTGAGCTCTTAAGGCAGGAGGTCCAATCTCGCCTACTCTTGGGGGCAGTCAAACTGGTTCCACCTGAGTTTATTGGAAGAGGGTTCTATTCAAACTATTTCCTAGTCCCCAAAAGAGACAGAGGATGGAGACCAAGCCTCAGTCTCTGAAACTTGAACACCTATTTCCTTTCACAGCACTGCCGGATGGTGACACTAACTACCATAATTTCATCCCTAGATCCAGGAAACTGGTTCATTTCCCTCAACCTAGAGGACACCTATTTCATATAGCCATTAATCCCTCCCACAAGCTCTTCCTACACTTTGTAATAGACTCAGATCATTATCAGTACTGAGTCCTCTACTTTGGGCTTTCTGCAGCCTTGAGGGTCTTTACGAAGATCCTCAGTCTGTCAGTTGGGCATTGCAGAAACCATACTTGAACGACTGTCTGCTCATAAGTTGGTCAGCTCTAAAGGTTGTCAGCAACCTCCCAAGGCTTTAGCCCTTTTTCAGTCTCTGGGCCTTTGCATCAATCAGAAGAAACCTAGAATTAACCCCAGTCCAAAGAAAAGACTTCATTGGAGCCACTCTAGACTCCCTAACTGTCAGAGCCTGTCTCCCCAAAGAAGGATTCTCCACTCTCTCCAGTCTAATCTCAACAGTACAGCACTGCCCGCAAACTTCAGGGACCTGCCTACAACTCTTGGGCCACATTGTCGGCCTCCATGTGTGTCATGCCTCAAGCAAGACTGTATCTCAGGTGCCTTCAGACGTGGCTACAGTCTATGTATACCCCAAACAGACAACCTCTCCAAACTTATCTCAGTACCTCTGAAAGTTTTGAGCTGTCTCAGGTGGTGGAAGGTCCCACGAAAGGGCTGCATGGGAACCCTGTTCTCACATTCCCCACTCTCAAAAATTCCCACAACAGACTCCTATCGCTTGGAATGGGAGGACTCCCCTCCAAAGGGCCAGAAACCAGGACAGGTGGCTCACACAAGAGGCCACGCCTCCACATCAACGCTCTGGAGCTGAGAGCAGTTGGATATGCTTGTCAATGCTTCTTTCACAATGTACAGGGTCACTCCATCAGGATAATGCTGGACAACAGGACAGCAAAGTATTATATCAACCAAAAGGGTGGAGCAAGATTCCAGTCCTTGTGCTTAGAATTGCTAAAATTGTGGAACTGGTGCATTTCCTGTCAGATAAATAGAAATCTCAGTGGCCTATCTACCAGGCCTCCAGAATGTAATTGCAGATTCCCCGAGCAGGAACTTCCATTAGGACCATGACTGGGAGCTCAGTGATTCAGTCTTCCCAGCATTTGCCAAACTTGGGACCTCCCAGAAGTAGACTTCTTTGCTACCCAACCAATACGAAATGTCACCTTTTCTGCTCCAAGGGAGGATATGGCTGCAACACATTGGGAGATGCCCTGTTAACACCATGGCCTGTACTCTGCTATATGCTTACCCACCTTGCTCAAACTGACAGGAAAGAGCAAGGATTATCCTCATAACACCATCCTGGACAAGACAGGTGTAGTACTCAAACCTGATTCAACTCTCTGTAGCAACACTTCTTTGCTTTCCTCTCAGCAAGGATCTCCTTTTAAAGAACTCCGGGGCCCAGATCCATCCCAACCCCTTATCCTTGAACCTGAGAGCATGATTCCTAAAGGCTCTCAAGTGTGGAGCTTAACCTGTTAGAAGAACTGACAGGACCTGATGCGACCTAGCAGGAGATGTACTACTCGCAAAACTTACCTTCAAAAGTGGAAATGCTTTCATTCCTGGCTTTCTCTTCACTCCTGTCAAACATCAGAAGCTCTGCTCTCCAAGATACTAGACTACCTGTTGGACTTAGACACTGGGTCTGTGTGTGAGCTCAGTTAGGGTACATTTGGCTGCTATCATCGCCTTCCACTCGCTGAGTGCTGCCTCGGTTTTTGCCCACCCTACTATGACTAGATTCCTTAAGGGATTACACAACTTTCGTCCTGTACAGAACCCAGCCCCCCAATGGAATCTTAATTTGGCTCTCAATGCCCTGAGGAAACCTCCCTTTGAACCAATGGCTGTCTACCCTCTCCTCCACCTCTCCCTCAAGACTTCATTCCTTAAAGCCATCACTTAAGTTAGATGAATGGGAGAACGAAGGGTTCTCCTAGCAGACCCAGCTTTTACGGTCTTCTACAGAGATAAGGTTACACATCCTCCTCATCCTCTCTAAGGTCTCTTTGGAATACTATATTAAGCAGGAAATCAATCTACTGGTGTTCTATCCAAAGCCTCATATCTCCAGGGAGGAAACCAGCTTACATACCCTAGATGTCAGGAGGGCTCTTGGCTTCTTCCTTGACAGGACTAAGACCTTCAAGGCCTCTCCCAGCCTATTTGTATCTTTTTAAAGAGAAGATGAAAGGACAGCCCGTTTCCATGCAGAGACTGTCAAAGTGGGCCTTGAGTTGCATATTAATATGCTATGAGACTGCTAGGGTACCATCCCTTCATAGAGTGACAGCACACTCCCCTTGGGCTCACTCCACATCTATAGCCCTCTTGAAAGAAATTTCTGCATTGCAGAAATCTGCAGAACTACAGCTTGGTCCTCCATTCATACATTCACTAAGCATTATACTATCTTTCCTGCTTCCAGAGTTGGCGTGATGTTTGGTGACAAAGTCCTATGAACTCTCTTAGACCTGCCTCCTCAGCACCCATGTCCATTTTAAGTTACTGTTTTGGGAGTCTCCTACAGTGGAGTACCCAGAGGGACATACATTCAAAGAAGTAGGAGAGGTTACTCACCGGTACAGTAACTTGAGTTCTTCGAGATGTTTTGTCCCTATGGGTGCTCCCATGTTGTCCTTCCTCTCTGCTGCGGAGTCTCTGGCTTTGCAGTCAAGAAGGTACTGAGTGGTGAGTCCACACCCCTGTATATGCCCTCATACGGGAGCATTAGAAGCTGCACTGTGCAGGCATGGACCCTTGAACACTGCTTTACAATCTCCAGTCAAGAGTGCACAGGCACATTCATGTCCTACAGTGGAGATAAAACATCTTGAACTCAAGTTACTATACAGGTAAATAACAACATCATTTTTCATATACAGACAGAAAGAGAATGCAGCGTGGTACTTTTTAAGGCTCTTCATTGAAAGCCTGCTTAGCTGCAGTTCCCAGCTCTATTGGAGGGCATTAAATGCTCTGCTCTTCCTTTATTAGGTTTACCTCAGTAAAAACCAAACTGACTGTCCCTCATATTTCCTGTCCTCCAGACTTGCCTCTGTAACCAGCCCTTGAAAATATATTTGGATGTTTTAATGGAGGGGAAACACATTTTCCAGCTGTCCTGTGGAGGACATTGGTCCTTAACTGTAATTTGCTTAATCAGCAGCTTCCTGAGGATAATGGGCTAGAAACAGGGAAGGACAGGAGACAGAGTGGAGGTGCCATCTGTGGGGAGCTGGCTAGCTGATCTGTCAGGCTTACAGTGGACAAGGGTCCCTACTTTTCAAATACAGGTTTATTTCTATTTTGGGGGCAAAGGGTCCTCTGAATCTTGAAGATGTAAACTTTTTCAGAGACCATGTACTTTTTTATTTCTTGAAATATAACAAGTTTCCTCTCTGTCGGTGTTTTGTAAACAGCAATCGAGTAACTGGAATCTATGAGCTGAGTTTATGCAAAATGGCAGACACAGGAAGCCCAGGTAAGCAGAAACAGCATGTGCATTCAAATGTAGGGGTGTGTACGTTTGTAAGAGTCGGTTATAGCAGATGGAGAGACTGCAAATAACAGATGTGTGGACAAGAGGGAATAAATTGCCATATTGAGGAGAAGTAGCGCCTATGTGGGGCAGAAGTGCTTTCATAGCTTTGGAGCGAGCATTGCTGTTTTGTGGAAACCTTAAACTGCCTCTTACCTCTGATTGAGATGTATATTCAGGGCATTGTCAATCCCTGCATCCCTGAATTCAAACATTTTAAACTCCCTTACATTTTCTCTCATAGAAATGTCGGAAGAAATTGGGCAATGTAGCTATGAGGCACTGAGCCTTATCCTACAACAAGTTCAGTTTATAGATCTAAATAAAGTGAGTTTAGTGTTCGCAGTTCAGGTGACTGTGGAGCTGCTTATCTCTGGAGTGGTCTTGTCATCCTGCCTGCAGGACTGTGTTTATCTATATCCCTGTATGCTGGGAATACCTATGTCCCTCCAGGCACAGTCTGTTGTTCAGACATTTGGAGGACTATTCAGTTGGTTTCTTTGAGAAATGGAGTGGATTTTTTAACATTTAATGCTAGAAATTCCCAGTATAATCCTAATCAAAAGGGAGGAGAGGAAAGGTGCAAGTGAGAGAACACCTACGATGAATGGATATGGTGCAATAATGGCCCAACAGCACTAGTCCCTCTGTGAATTGGGGCCAAATCTATAGACAGCACAGGTGGCATAGTTGAATGAGGACAGCTCCAATTAACAAGAGATTGTGTGTCAGGGTCCAGGAAGGAGGGGCACCATAGATAGCTCCTTCAAATTAGTGTAGTTGGGACTTGGGGGAGCAGTATCAGGGGGTGAGGGAGAATTCTCAATGATTTTTCCTCCCACCCTTTCCTAAGGACTGAATTTCAAAGCTTGCAAATACCTGATACAATCATTCACAGCCATTTATCTTGAAGCTCCCATAATATCACCAGGCCTTGGAGAAAAA
>NW_020665065.1:10905261-10967832 GCF_002925995.2 Terrapene triunguis
AGTGTAGTGTGTGACTGATGGGAGGCATTGCCACTGATGTAATCCTGGTTATTTTATCTACACCAAGTTGAGTTGGGGGTGTGTGGGTTCCCTGCCAGTTGCTATACATTAGTCTGTATTGTATCTTTTCCCAATCTACTGTTTTTAACCTGCGCCGCTACTCTGTACTTGACTCCTCAGGAATGCAGAGGAGGAGAAGGAAAGTCCTGGATACGTCTGTGGCATATGTCCGTGGCGAAGAGAACCTGGCAGGTTGGAGGCCCCGTGGTGACAGCCTCATTCTAGAGCACCAGTGGGAACTGGAGAAGCTGGAGCTGCTGCATGAGGTACCCAAAGGGAGAAGGAAGGAGCTGGGGGGGAAGAGCAAGACAGAACTACATCTTCCAGCAGTCTTTTATGCTGATTGTAACCTCCAAATTGGGAGGGCCTTGCATGGGAATTTTTGTTTTTAGCATTTTCAGCAAGGCTAGGCCTTGGGTAGGTTCCCCACCAGATGGGTACAGAGAGGCTGTTCACGCCAGAGAAAACAGCCTTCAGCTCTCAATGCATTCAGCAAAAGAAATGATTAACTTTTTAGCGTGTTACCAGTTATTTCTGCTCCCAGGCCTCATGACTCTCTGGTAGATGTCCTGTTGAGTGAGAGAGGGATTCCCATGCTCTTGAGGGTGAAGAATGTCCTAGAATTGATGCTTAATTCTGTTGATTCTCAGGTGGAAAAGACTCGTCACTTCCTGCTACTGCGTGAGAAACTTGGCGACAGCATCCCCAAATCCTTGAGTGACTCGCTGTCCCCCAGTCTGAGCAGTGGGACCCTCAGCACCTCCACCAGCATCTCCTCCCAAATTTCCACTACCACTTTTGAGAGTGCTGTCACGCCCAGTGAAAGCAGCGGCTATGACTCTGCAGACATCGAGAGCCTGGTGGATAGGGAGAAAGAGCTGGCAACCAAGGTACAGACTGCCCAGAGAACAGAACAGGTCCAGGTTGTGGCACTGAAGATGCAGTAAAGATGTTGTAACAAAGAGTTAAAATATCTAGGGCTTAATCATTGAAGGAACCACAAAAGCCTTTCACCTGCACTACTTGGGCAATACAACAAATATCTGATGGACCTCTGTATCATTCCTAACTGGGGCAAATGATCAGGTGGGGAAGAGGGACAATGAACTGATATGCTCTTGTTTTTTAGCTGGTACCTTTTTGGTTTTATTCATTAGCTGTATGAAATCCTTCTGCTAGATCTCCAGTTCAGGGGATACTTGGTTTACAAGTGCACTTTAGGACCTAGAAACTAGTTCTGTAGTCTCATGTCCTTTTCTTTTACTTTTCCATACTCAGCCCCTCATATTCCATGGCGAATGTGCTGTGTTCTATACAGAGCCTTGTTTACATAAGCTGCATAACCAAAGTTCTCTTCTCTCTAACCAGCCAGTAGATGTCTCCCTTCAGTGAAATTTAAAGAGATGACTGGGGTTGCACTGTTAATGCCATACCCAGCACTTGCCTTAGTGCTCCTGGATATGGAAGTGTTGGGTAGTGTAATCACAGGAATTGTATGACTGACATCTGTTTTTCCTGTTGGTGTCATCACACTCAGTCTTGGGCAGACTGTAGTTCACTAATTCTTGAGTGGGCCTTGGTAGATTGCCTGTTACGTGTGCTCTATTGCTACCTAAAATGTAATTGGCAACACCTGTTGTCTTTTGCTTTTTCTCAGTGCCTGCAGCTTCTTACCCACACTTTCAACCGTGAATTTAACCAGGTGTACAACAGCATCAGTGATTGTAAGGTAAGGCGCTTGCTGTAGCCGCTGTGACAGCAGCCAAACATGCAATAGGCCTGTCTATTTTTCCTACAGTACCTTTTCTGCCCACTATTTAATCTTCTGGGGTCTTAGAATCCTAAATATTCTCTAAGTTGAAGTATGATTTGTAGGTACTGTGTATTGAAAGGCTGCCTGTTTGTGTAAAGTAAAGATTCTCATGCCATCATGGTGAAAACACAAGAGTTGCACCTGAATGATACAACTGATACTGGATTCAAACCATTTTGTTTCTCTTTCGTCTGTTGGGGTGTTCAATGGCCCCCCAAGTTCCAAAGCATAGGGAAAGCAATTCAAATGGTGCAGGTGAAGTCTCTTCTGGGTTTAGTACTAGTGCTCCAGTTTGTATTATAGTTCACCTCATGACATGGAGTGCTCATTCTCATCATCATGTTCCTCAGTTTCCCAGCAACAAAGGATAAACTGAACAACTCATTTGAGAATTGACTTTAGATACAAATGACAATAAAGAAATGAATCTGATGTTACAAAACCGACCACCCAATGTTGCATTGATGGATTCTGTGTGCAGATCATCAGATGCCTAGCACACTGTCAGACAGTACCCACAGAAGTGCTGCATTATCTGCTTTTCAGACAAGGAGATTTCTACAAAGAGGGATTAGGTGCAAAAATATGGCTGTTGTGGTATTTATCTAATAGAGTAATTAGTATTGGTAGAAATATTCCGCTGAGCACTCCTAATTATGGATACTGAGTGCAATGTTATCTTACCAAGGTGACAGACACCAACTACAGAAATCTTATCCTGCAGTGTTTTGTGTGTTCTTGTAGCTATCTGATATCTCTCCAATCGGGCGGGACCCATCAGTGTCCAGTTTCAGCAGTGCCACCCTCACACCTTCATCCACCTGTCCCTCTCTGGCAGATTCAAGGTGCAATTCAGTGGATCAGAAGTAAGTAGAGATGGGGGGGAGGGGGAGGGGGATTCTAAACAAACTCTTCCACTCTGCTGCTTCTCTTGGTATTGTCCTTTCTGATTTCTCATTCATTTTTCTTTCTGCTTCTTCCCTTCTGTCTGCATGTGCTTTCTCATTCTGTCTCCTGCTCTCTCTTCTGTGCATTTATTCTCTTCCCATTCTTTCCTCTTTTAAGCTTTTTTTTTTTTCTCACTGTGAAGGGGCAGTCAGGTGAATACTGTGTGTTATGGACACCACTGCATTTTTAGCATGTAAAACCCACTGTGGTTCTTGGGAGTCTGTCAAGAGAACAGATCATGATAGGCCAATTTGGCGAGTGACCTCTGTTGCTTGGTTTCTCATAGTTATGAAGGATGGTTTAGATAAAATTGGGGATCACTTCTCACTGAAGGACAATTTGGTGCTTTCCTTGTTCCTTAGTCCTCATTGAGAGCAGTGCTGTCCAGGAAGTGCCCTCCTAGTATCTACTCAGCCATAATCTGGGCACAGCCCCTCAGTGTTGTGGACTGTGCTTGGAGAGGGATGCAAGGGAGAAATCGTCTGAAGCAACCTACGGGTGGGCAGATCGCTTCTGTGTTCTGAGTGGAGGGCCTCAAGCTAGTGGTAAATGCTGTTTGAGAGTTATACAAAAGGTTCTCAAGGGCCATGGCATAGCATATAATCACTCTGAAACTGGTGGATCAGGCTCATGGCAGAACAGAAGAGCATCTTATGGGAGAAGATGGGCTTCAGAAATGCTTTCAGTTGTGCTGTCACAACCAGTTGCTTTGTAGTGATTACTTTTCTCCCCCATCCTTTTTTTAAAAGGACTCCAGAAGCAAATTCCCGTGCCTCCAGCCCCTGCCCAGAGTTGGAACAATTCCAGCTGGTTACAACAGTGGAAACCTCCTTCTTGGCCAGAGCTGGAAAGAATGAATTCCTGAACCTCGTTCCAGATATTGAGGAAATCAGACCTGGGTAAGTCAATTGCTGCAGTGTCAAATTTTCCTGCGCTCTCTAAAGTAGGGGCTTTCTTGGGTTTCCAGTTGTCCTGCCTCATCTGAGGAAGATGAACGCAATAGCTACCAAGATTTCTGCTGGCAGCACTAAAGCAGCAGCCTGCGAGAGACGCTCAGAGGCTAGTAGCAGGGTAGGGGAGAGTTGTGTTGATCTGTCTTCCATAGCGCTAAATCCTGCAAACACTTCATGCACAGAACTAGTTCTGCTACAGAATCTGACCTGTTTTATCCATGTTACTGCAGCATAGCTCTCTGTGCATCACTTGTCCCGTGTGCACAGCTAGGTGTCCTTTTGGAATGGGGAGATGGGGTTAAGCTTTCCTCTGAAGAAACTGACATTGGCTGGGATGGGAGACAGGACTATAGGCCCACTGATCTGTTCCTATAGCCTTATTGCCATTTCACTCTGTTATTGGGCCATCCTAGCAGGGGCTGATTCACTTCATACTTTCTTGAATAAATATATTTCCCCTTTGTTTCTTCAGCTCTGTGGTCTCAAAGAAGGGGTACCTCCACTTCAAGGAGCCACTCTCCAGCTCCTGGGCCAAGCACTTTGTGATAGTCCGCCGTCCATACGTCTTTATTTACAACAGCGACAAAGACCCTGTGGAGAAGGGGATCATAAACCTGTCCACAGCTCAGGTGGAGTACAGCGAGGATCAGCAGGCAATGGTGAAGGTCAGTCTAAGTGCCTGGAAACTTCAGTCCTCTGTTTATTCACAGAACAGGAGTAGAATGCTGATGCTGCCGTGCCAATCTGACTGATCTCTGATCTGGAGTAACCACCTCTAGGATTTAGCAAGATCAATCTCAATGGTAGTTCAGCCATTGACACTTCTGCTGAGGCTGCCAACAAGGTTCCCAGTTAGTGCAGTGGTGGTTTTTGTGATATGCATGCAAACCCACAGGGAGCTGGACTGAGACTATTGGTCCACTATCAGTCACCACCAGTCTGGGCAGGATTCAGACTGAGAGGTTTAAGGCTGTCCCCCTTTACCAGTCCCCTGATTCCTTTAGTCCCTCACATATACATTATACAGCAGATTGACTACAGCTATTTGATTTACTGCAAAAAAATAATGCTTTATTTGCATTATTGTAGCACCTAGGAGTCCACACAATGTACTAGGACCCCCTTGTGTTCTGTACACACAGAACAAAAAAATAGTCCCTGCCACAAAGATTTTACCAAAGGATCGAGCTCCACGAGTAGTAGAACATCTCTGTGAAATACGCTCTTGTTAATAGCTTTGGGGATGAACAATATACTGGACACATCTAATGCATCCTGGAGGAAAGAAAACAAGTATATCCGTTGTCTGAATGTCTCCTGGGAAACTGCTGCTGGGACAGGCACATTCCAGTAGCAATGAAGGGGTGTTAACCCCTTGTGTAACTAGTCTCTGCATCTACAGGCTTGGTTACTTGAGAACTGTCTGTTTCAATATTTCAGACCCCCAATACCTTTGCTGTGTGCACAAAGCACCGTGGGGTCCTGCTCCAGGCCATCAACGACAAAGATATGAACGACTGGTTATACGCCTTCAACCCTCTTCTTGCTGGCACAATACGGTAAGAGGCATCTGTGCCTGAGTGAGCAGACACTGCAGAGCAGAGATGTGGTTAGTGGGATGTGGACAGGCAACTCGTCATATTGGTTAGCAGATTTTGCTCTGAGGGGATGGGGGAGCCGATTCCAGTGAGCACTCAATCTACTGGTGTGGGGAAAAAAAGCCAACCCTAAAGCCTAGAAAGTGCAGTGGATGCTGTCTGTTCACCAGCTTCTTACTAGACAAATCACATTTAAATATATGCAGGATGATGTGTGTAATGTAGATATGAAGAGCTTAAAATGGCCTTTGGCCTCGTGGACTTTCTCCCTTTTTACAAATATATTAGACTGTTCACTGCCTAGCTGCTGGTAGGTCTGGGTTGCTTCTCTGTTTGGCCAGATTGTAGGGTGACGCAGAAGAACTCTCCCTCCTCCTTCCTCTTGCTGTCTTTCTCCCAAGAGTCCCTGCATTCTAGCCCACACCAAAAGTGCCACCTTGTCAGCTGGGCTACGGAGGTTCCTGGCTCTCCCTTGAAGGCACTGTAACACAGTACCGCTAGAAAAAACTCAGTCTTCATTTTACTAAAAAGCTCATTGAGAACCCAACTGTGTTATTGGTATAGAGAGAGGAGCTCTTAAACTGCAGTTCCTACCTGATCCCATCTCCCTCACAAGGACACTGGGGCAGCAAGTACAGCTGCCAAGTTATCACTCTTATATATTTTTACCTTTGGTAAAAAAAAAAATGCAAAATAAGCATAGATGAAATAACATCAAGATGTGGTAGAAAAGAAGGTAAAGAATGACCGGGAGGGAGGAAGAATGAGGCTTAGGAGGTAATGGCAAGCTAGCTGATCCTTTTTCCTTTGTTTTGTGCAGGTCAAAACTGGCCCGAAGACGCACGGGCCTGCTGAAGTACTGAGTCCATGTGACGTTCTCATCTGTTCTAACACGCCTTCTGATAGATAAAGTGTTACCTCTCATTTCTCTGTGTGATTCTTGATGGTTTCTCTTGTATGTAATCCTGTGGCTTAACTTCCATTCCCGCCCCACTTCCTTCAGCACTTTTTCTAGCTATTCTAACCCTACCCCCCTTTTTTTTCCATCTGTGCTGAGAATCCTACTAGTAGCATGTGGCCAAAACAAAAGGAAAAAACAAAAAAAGGATCCAGTGAATATTGCACGACTTTAAAAAGAAAAGTTATTTTTTTGTCTTTTCCTTAAGACGATTGGTTTCCCATTCCAACTGACTCTTTGATGTCTGTACCACTGTCCTCAGTGTTATCTGTCTGAAATGCTTTAGGTTTTTCTTTATTTTATGACTTTGCGGTAACCACAATGCTGCCCTCAGGACAAGATTCTTAGGCTAGGGAAAAATGGTTCCTTCTAAGCATCTAAACATGGCGTTACCCAGCTAGAAGCTGCCGCTGCTCTTGAGGCTTCCTAAGTCTTGCCTGTCATTTAACCCCCTGTGAGAGCTGACACATAAGATAATTCAACCCATCCAGGTTGGACTTGAATCTCAGACCCCAGATATCCAGGAATTTGAGTTAATTCTGGAGATGGAGGAATTGTTGGTATTCAGCAGGTCAGAGCAAGGTCTGCTGCTGTCTAGATTGAGGGGAGAACAGGAACAGACCCTGAGTGATGTAGCAGCAGGCTGGAAGAAACTGCCCCGTGGGCTCTTGCCATAGGGGTCTAGATTGGCACTGTTAATTTATAAAGTTCCCCAAAACATTAGCACTTCTCTGCCCCTCTTTTGAGCAGAGCAAGTGGCGTTTGTGGTAACCATGTGCAGGCAATGTGGTCATGTCCCTCCTGATTGGGAAAGGAGGTTGTCACTGAAGCATTGGGTGCAAATCCTGAAATTTGAAGGGCCTCAGCCTTTTCTTTGAGGTGATGCTAATGAAGGAAAGTGGGAAGTGGAAAAATCCCTGTGTGGTGGTTCTCTGGAGCATATTGCAGGAATTAACCAGAAGGATGGGGAGATGCTTCCCTTTTGTCTCTACCTTTGGTCTTGAGAGTTACTGTAGTAGTGACTTTTCCCTTCCCTGTTTGATTAGCTTTAAAACAGAAACCAGCCAGCATGGCCTGGAAAGCTTCTCTGAAAAATGCATCTGGCATATACTCTTGGAGTACCTCTGAAATGGGGGCCTCCCTGCTCCCACCTTGTGCATACTACCCTCCTTTCTCCAATTCGAATGATATCCAATCTGATGATGGGAAAGTATCTTCTCTCCACTGTCTCCTGTAAAACCTAGTGCTTGCGGCACTCTCCAGCCACTGCATGCTTCAGGATGGGAGGGAGCTTTTGCTTCTCTTTGGAAAAAAGATCACATCTCTGCTTGTATCACCACCACCTTCTCCTCCTTTTTCTTCAGCTGCCTCCAGCCCTGCTCCCTAAATTCTGTGGGCAGGAGGATAGTCCCTCCTGAAGAGAGACCAAATAGACTCCTATTCCTGGTCACCAATGTGTAACAAGTGCCTGTTGTAAGATCCCCCTGGGCATCAGCAGCTATTGCTAATTTGATACAAGGTCTCTTAGACAAACCTTGACCCCCCGCCCCTTCAGGCCTTCCACCAAAGACATAGTAAGTTTCCTTTCTCTGGGAGGTGAATTTCCAGCTTAGGTTTCTTGGTGGCTGCAGGGGAGTTATTTTTAGCATCCATCAAAACCCCTTCATTATACTTCAGCAACTCACTCTGGGGAGTGGAATGCCAGGGGGATGGGAATGTACAGAGCTCTCATTAAGTTTATAGCCCTTGGGAGTGGCAAAGGGGGTTTATTTCACTATCCTAGGCACATGCAAGAAAAGGTCCTCTGATCACTCCACCTCAGGAAGGTAGTTTTTCATTCAGATCACTCCTTGTTACCTAATCATGCCACCAACTGGAGTTTTTGTGGCCAGAAGCATGAGGGATTCTCAATAGAGCAACTTTATTCCAGCTTCATGCACTGCTTTGCTTCTGCTGCAAAGCGCAATGCATAGTGGGATCTCATAAAAGCTTAGTTAAAAAAGGAGCAGGAAGATGAAGTCTGATGCTTGCTAGGACATATCTTTATACCTTATATGATGGTAATTAAGCTAAGCTGTGAGCTCACCCCTTCTCCTGCAATCCCCTAGCTCCTTCCAGAACAGGAATCTGCAGTGGGGGAGTGTCATAGGGACCCAAGAGCATCACACAGAAAGCATTTGTTTTCGTTTGTTTGTTTGTAGCATTTTGTTCTTTAATTGTGTGACCCTAACACAGTGATAATGTTCTTTGTTATGTAACAGACACAATATGCACTTCCAGTGTGTGCACAAACCAAGACTGCTAGTGCAGGAAGAGGCTCCCTGAGCTGGAGTTAAGCAGATTTCAAGATTGTTCTAAGAATGAACTAGAGGTTAATTTTAAGCACTAAGTCGCTGCTGCTGCCACCATCAGTAACGAAGGTGGGACCTTTCTGAGAAGGGGAGGGATGGTGATGATTAGATGGTGGTATTATGTGACGCACTGAGAACATTTTTTTTATTTTATTTTTTTAACTAGAACAAAACTAGTTTGCAAAGTCTTTGCTTTGGATAGGCCAGAAGCTGGAAAATTAGCTAAATTCTATTTATAAATATATGTACTATGTATAAACGTGATTAAGGGACCCTCCTTAGGAAACAGGAGGTGGCAGATGGGTATCTTATTACCACAGAACTGAAATGTTACAAATGTGTTGCATAAATTTCACTCTCCTGTATTTGAGGACTGCAGGCAGCTTCCGGTGGCCTGATCTGTATGTGGATCAAAGGTCACTGGAAGTGTAAAATTCTATTTAAGTTTCTACATTTCCTAAAGCCCCATAATCTGTAGAGAGTTCAGAGAGGGCAGTACCACCTTCCAGTCTGATGTAAGAGATGATGAGTCTCCTAGAGTCTTTCACTGGTAATGGAGCTCTGCTCTGGAATGGCAGTGTTCCTTGGTCCTTAAATTAGGAAGTAGAAAAATATTAGATTTTTTTTAATTAATTGAAATTCATATTTTTGTACAGGCTTCCTGTTCTAGCCCAAACAGTTTAAAATGGAAAAAATGCATGGGGCAGGGAAAACTGTCGCCCCTCCTGAAGTTTAAAAATCCAACTGAGCTGTTTTGATGGTTCACCTGCATGCAGGCCGCCCTGGAGTCAGCCAGCTCTTGGGACTTGCTGCTGGAAAGTGGGCACCATGCCATGGGCCACCCAACCTTTTGAGCATGGGCACTGATCCTAAAGGATGTGCCTTGGAAAAAGTTAAGATTGCAGGCACACCTCTAGTTTGGGTTTTTAATGTAATCAAATAATGGAAGGGAAGAAATGACCCAAAGGCCAGTGAAAATATGACACTAGTGTTTAAGTTCCACAAGCCATTTTATTTTAAAAAGAATTGATACTGTATTTTAGAGATGCACTTTACATTTTTTAAACAAAATCCTTAATCCTGGGATGCAGAAGGGAAGGGAGAGGATTTCCAAACCACTGGGAAGGTTTGTCATGCCCATGTCGAAAATCTTTACTACTGCTCAGTGAGGTGTTTCAAAGCAAAGACTTTACTTTCTGCTGCTTGTTATCTAATTTACAGGGATATTTAATTTTTTATGTAATGTATTGTATATTTATACATCTGTAATTAATTGCACATTAGATAAGGAAGAGAGCATTATCCTGGGTATAGAACCCGCTGGTACTCTGCAATTAATACTGCCTATGCATCACTCTGGTACTTACGCAGCATCAGTTTGTGTTAGTTGTATTGTTCTGGATTTTTTCTCTTTTGTTAAAGATGCAGTTGTTAACCTGCTGCTTAAAGGAAAGATATTAATGCTGCTGCTCTTGGAAGGTTTGCAGAATGTATTTAAATGGGACTCTAACTTGTGTGTGTTGCATCTCTCCATTGTGGCTAATTACCCCGTATATGGTCTGAACTGTACTGTACGTAGCAGGAATGTATTCATTTTGTGCTTCCTTGTTAAACAGAAACATCAGCTGTTCGAGAACAGAAATGAGAGATTTTTGTTCAGAAGGCCATTTATGAGTTCTAAGTATTGGAGGCCTAAAAACAATCTAACACTAAACAGATTACTTAACCGTGTGTCAATATTAATTTTAAATTTGCTTCAATCAGTGAGAGAAGCTGTGCACTCAAGCTTGTGGGTCTGGAGAGTTCTAGGACCTCTGTTTTTAATGTTGCCAAATTAATGGCCTGACCTGAGGTACTGAGCTACCCCTAGTTCCTGTTGAAGCCAAGGGTTGGGAATTGGGGAAGTTATGGATGCTCAGCACTTCTCAGGATGAGGCCTTAATTTTCACTCTGCTTGTTCAGAGCACATACTCTATGTGCAGTCTGTTAATGTTCTTGACTTTGGACATTAGAAATGCTGTTGCACTGAAATACCTATTTTTTTAACCAATGTTTCATTCTCCCTATTCAAGTCCTCCACACATGGTAGACACTATAGCATAAGTAGCCTTCTTGAACAAATCTCTTTGCAAACTGATCTCATCCCAGCAAAGGAGTGCATCAGCAACACTGTACATTATTAATTTGATTTTCATTCTCATGTTTTATTTTGTAAATATATCTGATGTTTGGAGCTTGAGTATACAAAATGTAAATATAGTTCATGTATTTGTACTAATTCTGATCCATTTGCTGTATAGCCTTAGGTGTGCAATGCAGATATCTAACTGTGTATGGTAACCTTGCACCACTGAACTGTTAGTGAACGAGGTGAAACAATAAAGGTACAACCAGTGCATTAGCAGGAATTGTGTGCGCTGCTTTCTTCACTTACTATTTTTTACTATTAGTTTCTTGGCTTGATCCCCAAGAGCTGTTGAACTCTGATCTGAACAAGCTTACTCAGGGAGTACAGACATTCCTCTCTGCCTGATTCCAGGTGTTTGTTAGAGACCCTTCTTCAGCTTTTCTATCACCATTCCCCTCAAACATGATTGACTGGCAGTTCTAATTATTCAGTCACTTTCAGTGTAAAAGCTGCTAACCATAGTAGGCCTGGTGGTGGTTGTCACAGGTGACTGGGAGCTCCTTAAATAGAGGCCACTGAAATTTGGCACTGAGGTACTAGCCATATCAAACATGACGGCCGTGCATGGACTTCCCCACGGGTCGAACTCCCCAAGGCCCTGTCCCAGTAGGTATAAAACCTTACAAAAATTTTGACTGTTCAAAACTGCAATGAGGTCCTTAAAATATTACAGCTCCTTAAGTCCCATAAGTAGAGTTGCCAGGCATCCGGGTTTTGAGCGGACTGCCTAGTCGAAAATGGACCTTGGCAGCTCTGGTCAGCACCGCTCATCAGGCCGTTAAAAGTTGAGTCCGTGGTGCAGCGGCGGGGCTAAGATAGGCTCCTTGCCTACCCTGGTTCTGCGCAGCTCCCTGGAAGTGGCCGGCATGTCTGCCCTCTAAGCACGGGGTAATCAGGGAAGCTCTGCATGCTGCCCTCATCCTCAGGCACGGGCACCGCACAGAGCTGCCTGGCTACACCTCCACTTAAGGGCTGGATATGCCGACCGCTTCCAGGAGCAGCATGGAACCAGGGCAGGCAGGGAGCCTGCCTTAGCCCCAGTGCACCACAGACTGGGAGCCACCTGAGGTAAGCACCACCTGGCTGGAGCCTAGACCCGGAGTCCCCTACCCCAGGTTAGAACCCCCTCCTGCACCTTAACTCACTCCCAGACCCTGAACCCCCCACCCCAGGTTGGAAAACTCTCTCCTGCACCTTAATTCCATCTCAGACCTCGCACCCCAACCCCCTGCCCCAGGTTGGAACCCCCTGCATCCAAACTCCCATCCAGAGCCCCTACCCCCTCCTGCACCCCTACCCCAGCCCAAGCTTCCTCCTGCACTCTAAACCTCACAGCTCTGAGCCCCTTTCTGCACCCCAAACCCCTCATCCCTAGCCCCACCCAAGAGCCCACACCCCCAGCTGGTGCCTGCACCCCAGCCCTGAGCTCCCTCCTGCATCCCAAACCTTCATCCCCAGCTGCACCCTCCCACTGGAGCCCTCACCCCCTCCCACACCTCAAGCCTCAGCCCCTTATTTCTAGCCCCACCCTAGAGCCTGCACCCCAGCCCTAAGCCCCTTCCCACACCCCAACCCCAGTGAAAGTGAGTGAGGGTAGGGAAGAGTGAGTGACAGAAGGGGCGCTGGAGGGAGGGACCTCAAAGGGGTGGGATGGGGCAAAGGTGTGTGGGTTTGTGCAATTAGAAAGATAGCAACCCTCTGGATTTAGCATTGGATTTCTACAGTGGTACCCATAGCCCCTCTCTGAGGGTGGGCTGTGCTGCATGAGGGAGACCTGCCCCGCTGCCTGGCCTAACTGGCTCATGCCTACCACCCCCTTGCTCTTAAGCCTTGAAGGCGGACCCTGCCCTAGTAAAGGGCGATGAGATCGGCGCTCTGCTGGGCCTGTCTGAGCCATCAGCCCATAGAAGGGGCGGAAGTAGGCGAGGACAAGCCCCTAAGTCCCGCCCCCCCGAGAGGCGGAAGCGGCCTTGGGCCAATGGGAGCGGAGCTGGGCGAGTATAGCTGGTCCGGCCGCGCCGCTGCCTGCTCAGTCACGCACCGGCCCAGCGAAGGGAGTCGCCGCCGCCATGGCACAGTGAGTCCCGCGGGCGGGCGGACGGACCCATCTGGCTGCTGCTCGGCGCGCTGGCGGTCCCAGGCTGGGCTGCGGGGAGTGGAGCCTCCCCCGAGCGAGCAGCGGGCCAGGGCGGCCTGGTGCGGTAGCTGCCTGACACCCAGGCGGGCGGGGGCGCTCGGGCTGTGTCTGGCTGCGCCGGGGTAGTGCGTGGCCTTGACCTGAAGCGCGCTGGGCTGGCTGCTTCCCCGCGGTGGCGAGGCCCCGGCCCCTGGGAATGACCAGGCGGGCAGAGTACGAGGATGCCGTCCTTGCACGGTTGCTTTTCTGGCTGGCTCAGAAGTGGGGAACTGGATGGTTGAAGGGGGGGAGGTTCGTGTGCAGGAGGTTAGACCAGGTCAATGGTTTTCAACTTTTTCATTTGTGGACCCCTAAAAAGTTCCAAACGGAGGTGCGGACCCCTTTGGAAATCTTGGACATAGTCGCAGACCCTCCGGGGTCCATGGGTCACAGGTTGAAAACCACTGGACTAGGGGAACACAGACAGTCTCTTCTGGCCTTAAAGTCTGTGAGTCAGGTTTTTTTCCTTGGGGCTGAGAGGAGGATCTCCCGTCTGCCCCGCCTCGCGCCCCCCCCCCCGGAGACTGGAACCACCTTGCTCAGACTTTGACCTGAGCCTTACTGGGCTCATTTTGCCCATCCCACAGTGATGCCCAGGGACCACTGACATGGGCCACTCTTGGGTAGGATTGAGGGGGGTGGCAGTGAAGAGTTCTGCTTAGCGTTCTCAGGTGAGAGGGCATCAGAATTTGAGAAACATTACTCGCCAGAAAAGTGTTGCCAAATATATGCCCTATTGGTAACTCCTACCGGAAATTGTCAGGTTACAGATGGGCCTGTACAGGGCAAAGGAATTTAAGAGTATGAATAGAAGGTGAAAGACAGGTTGTGAATCTGTGCTGGGGCAGTCCTACTCTCCTGTCTGAAATGTTGGGTATTTCAGGGTCCTGAGCTTGGAGACAAATGTCCTCCCTCACTGATCTTTCTCTAGAATATACAGTACAGCCTTTAATTATCAGCCTCAGAGGTCGGAATGGGGGGCAGGATAACTCCCAAAACAAATGGATGATCAGGTGAACCATCAAGCTGATGTGGAAGAGAGAAGATTCCTGGCAGAGTGAAGAGGGGATAGGGCAGACATCATTCATATGAAGACTTCTGCACAGAAGTCTCTCTCTGTATAAGGTAGCTCATCTCTATCTTGCAGAGCTTGGGGAAGTTGGTGGCTCTGGTTGTTCCTCCCAACTTCTTTCTTCAGCGTCCTGTGCAGTAAACCACAAGACGTTGGGGAGAGAGGACATGATAACCAAGTGGCTCAGTGAGCTGGATTTCTGTCAGTTAAAGTGGACTGATATGCTTTGTCAGAGGCCTGAGGCAAAATCCAGGTGCTGCTGGGCGTGGAGCCCTGACCTTGTGAAAATGACATCTGTGGTATTGATTGCCCTGTCATCCTGAAACAGGGATGGGAGCTGTGTTTCTCCTTGTATCAGCCCCTTATATCCCCATTATCTCTCTTTAAATCAGTCTCCAGCACTACTTCATTCCCTCCTCCACCCCCTGCTGGGGCAGTGATACCAGTCTTGGAGAGCCTCCTTGGCACCTGTTGGAGAAGCAGCAAAATACAGAAAGATCACTTGGTATGCACTCTGGAGAGCTCTGCTGTGTTCACCACTCCACTGTCTCTGCCTGAGACCAGAATCCGTTAATCCTGTGGGCTCACAATGTAATATAGAGTGCTCTATAGTGTATGTAAGAGCAGGGAGAATATATGTACACTCTCACCAGCACAGATTCACTGAACAGTGCAGGAGACCAAAATAGCCTGGTAGACCATGAAAGGATCATTGTTAATGACAGTTGGAATCTTTCTGATATTGATGTGGTGTTGTTCTACTTTTCAGAGCTGACATTGCTTTGATTGGACTGGCCGTAATGGGTCAGAACCTGATTTTGAACATGAACGACCATGGCTTTGTGGTGAGTAAAGGAAATTGGGGAATTATTTGTCATTCCCAAGGGCTGAATCCCTAGTGTCCAAGAGCAGCAGCTGGGCATTTTAATTTGTGTGGGAGGTGGTGTACATGAACAGTGTCCTGAGTTCAGATTCTTTGCCTTTTATCACAGCCTTTGTTGCTGCTCATAAAGGAAGGGAATTGGAGGAGAGGGCTGTACTCATCTGTGTCTAGCCAGGAATTGAGATCACACTTGGATTTGTTAGACATCAATCTATCCTTCGGGGGTTGCAATTGCACTTGGAACATCCGTTCGTGATTGAACCTAATGCAGAGACATACAGCAAAGCTGCAGGAGTAGCAGTGACATGTGGCTTCTTGTAGGGCGGAAGCAGGAGAGAAGTGTATAATGCTGGAGCTAGCTGACTATTGATTGATATGGACAACATCACATTAGGAGGTGTCACAGACAGGGTTTCTTGCTTTCCCAGGTCTGTGCGTTTAACAGGACGGTGTCCAAAGTGGATGCTTTTCTGGCCAATGAGGCCAAGGGAACCAAAGTGATTGGGGCTCACAGTCTACAAGAGATGGTCTCCAAGCTCAAAAAGCCCCGTCGGATCATCTTGCTGGTGAAAGCTGGAAGTGCAGTGGATGACTTCATCAAAAGTCTGGTGAGGATAGTTTCCTTCCTAGCTGCTATTGGCCCCTTGTTCTTTGCTGCCCCCATGCCAGCTCCATTTTCCCATTGTTGCAGAGACAATCTCCTAGACTGCTAACTTGGCATTGCTTAAAGTCACTTGCATATGAGAACCCGAAGAGATTAAAATCAGCTAGAAGAATGCCTTAAAATAAAGGTTTGGTTGCTAGACACATCTCAAAGAACTTTACAGACACTAATTACTCTCAAGTAGATATGGTGATGTCTCTGCTTTATAGATGGGGAAAACACACACACACACCCCTCCCCTTGTTTTATCCTTTGGATTCTGTTGTTGAGGAGTCCAATCTAGTGATGAGCCTTTAATAAATCTGGCCCCTAAAAGGGGGGGTTGCTTGTGATTAAGGCAATACCATCCGGAACAGGTTCTGATGAGTTCACTCTGACCTTTCAGGGATCTCAGCTGCAGGTCAGTTCTAAGTTTTTCCTATATGGACCAAATAATAATGCCGATTGATTTTATTTTTTCTTTTCTGGTTGCAGGTGCCATTGCTGGAAGCTGGAGACATCATAATTGATGGAGGGAATTCAGAGTACAGGGACACCACGGTAAGCCTGATGCTGCCTTCTAGACCCCTTCCTCTAGGTGAATAGGCTGAGAATGCCCTGACAGTGGTTCTTTCCTCCCAGAAATGGGTGAACCAGGACTGCTGTATACATGGATGCCTTTTACTCTGCTGTGGGGGGGGGGGAACCAAACCAAATTCCGTCTGCAGTAGAGCCCCCTTACTGACAGACCTGTTAAAGAGCTATTTTAGGGTTGCTAGGTCCTTATTGTAGGAGCAGACCCGTGAAAGGTGTATGTTTGTGTCCAGAAATATAGCAATAAAAGCACTGGCCTCATTAGAACAAAGCCCCTTTGAAAATGCATCTGTTCTAATCTCTGGCACTCCAGGGTCTCAAACATTGTCAAGGGGAGTTGAGGAAGCCAGGATGCTTATAGCAGACCTGTTGCCTGACAGGAACATGAGGTCATAGAATATATGCTAATAGGCAATATTGGTGTCATTCCACTGGCCATGTATCCCATGAGCATGGGAATAGTACAGGAATAATTCACTTGGATAAAACTGCCGTGTGTCAAGAGATGGCTGTGCCGGTAATGAATACCTGACATGCATTGAGTCAGTTATTCCTGTTGCCTTGTTTGTGGAATAACAGAGGCCTGTTAAACAAGCTAATGATAATGTCATGTCTATAGTATATTTCACCTGGGTATCTTAGAGCACCTCACAAACATGGATTAATCCTCACGATGCCCCAAGAGGAATGTTGATATTATCATCCCAGATAAAGAAACCAAGGCAGAGAGCTTGTGACTTGCCCAAAGTCACAGAAGAAACCAGTGTCAGATTCAGGATTAATATTCAGGAGTTTCTGGTTCCTAGTCCTGAACTCAGCTACTAGACTATGTCATTCTCCCATGGAGAGAGCATCAGTGTTCGTGATGGAGTGTTCTCTTTCTCTCTGTCTAATGGGCTCATTGGCTCCTCTTGGGGTTGATCCTCCCCCCGCATCCCCATACCTTTGCACACAGCACGTATCACCTAGCATCTAAGGCTCTGAGCCTTTACAAGTCCTGCATTCCATTTGCCAACATATGACATTTTCACACACAGAGGGCCAAGTCCTTATCTTCTCTTTGCAAGGACCCATGTCAGTGGGGGAGCACGGGGAAGTTTCCTAATGTTCAAAGTGAAGCCTGTGTGTATGTTCCTCTTTGATGCCACATATTGCCATGACCAAAGCAGAACTGAAAAAATTATTTTTGGGCCCAAATGGTGCCATCTCTGTCCTGGCTCTGTCTTGACCCCATGAGTGTTTGAAGTAAAATGAAGGATTCCCCCTCCTCTGTTTCAGAAAAGCTTTTGTTGAATACTATTTCTCTCTCTCCCATTCAGCGGCGCTGTAAAGAACTCCAGGAAAAGGGCATCTTGTTCGTAGGAAGCGGTGTTAGTGGGGGAGAGGAGGGTGCCAGGTACGGACCCTCGCTCATGCCAGGAGGAGACAAAGAGGCTTGGTAAGTATCAGCCCTCCCATTCCCACCAGCTCCTCTTGTAGACTGGTCATGTAATAGCGAAGTCGTCTCTGGGTGTTGGGAACAGAGGGTACTGGTGAGGGTGGGGTGTGTCTATATCAAGAGACAGTTAATGTTTCCTGGGGGCTCAGGACTTCTCAGCCCAGCTGAGGTCACAGGCAGTCTTGGCTGTTCATGGCAGTCAAGACTTACCCAGTTTTCTTCTTAGTGGTGTGCAGGTGGAGGCACCAACTGTACAGGGCATAGTCATGGGGAGCGGAGAATGGGGAACCTGACCAGAGATACCAAAGACCTTTATCTGACTCTTTTGGGACTCTGTGCCAGCTGAGAAATTGCTAGTTATAACACGGGTAGCAACAGGAGCTGCTGCAGTGACTCATAGCTCAAAGGAGGCTTAGTTGGCTCTTCAGTCTCCGAACTGTTCTAGGATGCACGAATTCTTGCACACAAACATGGCTCTCGATCCAGCTCCTTCTCCCACCCCCATGTCACTGGAAGGGGCTGTACAGCAATAACCGTTTGGGGATCTGTGCCTGGTGATTTTTTTCCTGTATGTCTGGAGAGACATTTTGTTTTCTGGGCCTATTCTTGGCTCAAGGAAAAGACAGCTTTAGAAACTGAAAAGTCCTGTTGCTTCGCACCAGCTTTACCTCTCAGATCAGCCTGTTCCAACTTGATGGTGCCAAGTTGGCAATGACAAAAGTAATCTCCGCTTTTCTTTTAATCTTAAATACGTGGATAAAGGCGGCTCCTTCCTTCCATCCCCACCTAGAACTCTGGCCTCCTCTCTTCCTGCACCCTGTTCTATGTTCATGCGCCTCTCAGGTGGCTCCTTTCACCCACTCCTGACTCAGTGTTCTTTCATACCATATCATTTGCTTGGCACAATCTCCCAGTTAACATTCATTAAGCCTCCGACCTCTCCCCTTCCAAAGCAGCTAAGACTGATGTTGTGGTTAATGTGTAGGGCTGCAAGCCAAAGAATCTGGGTTCCGTTCAGGCTCTGCCACTGACTCATATATTATATGACTTTGGGCATGGCATTTAATCTATCTCTGCCTCAGCTTCCCCATCTGCAAAATAGAGGGGATAATAGTTGCCACCTTTGTGAAGTGCATTGACGGCCTCCTCTACAAGGCGCTGTATAAATGCACAGCTTGTGCGGTTTGCTATTTCCTGCATGGGGTGGCTAATTCTTGAGGCATTTTGCCTTTATCTTGATTTTGATGGAGATGTCTGGTAGCCAAGTCCCCTCTCCCCATCTGGTCTGGGGGTGAGTTACAGTGGCAGTACGACATGGATAAATTTTCTCTTGTAATGTTTCTGTCTGGCTGCTGAATTATATCATTCCTCTCCATAGGCCTCACATCAAGAAGATATTTCAAAGCGTTGCTGCTAAAGTGAACACTGGGGAACCCTGTTGTGACTGGGCAAGTACTGACAGACATTGATAGATCTTGGAATGTGATTAGATCCATCGCTTGGGTGTTTAGGCCACTGAAATCTGTGTGTGTGTGTGTGTGTGCGCACGTCACACAAACTACAAATGTATTGTTTAACAAAGCAGGGCTACTTTTTGCATTGATCCTTCAGACTGCTGCACCCAGTACAGATTTGCTGTTCTGTTGTACTTCACCCTTCACATGCTCTCTGTCCACATGGACCCATGTCCACAGCACTGAAGCCACCATCACAGATATTTCCCTTTTTAACAGTTTCAGCAGAGACCAAGGAAGGAATTGGTTGTAGAGAATGAACTCCTCTCTCATCCCAGGTGGGGCACATTGCTGGGGCGATGTGAGGGAAGCTGCCACGCAGTATCTACACACAAACAGACGTTTGGTGTCTCCAGGCTGCCTTTCCCCAGTACTAAACTCACAAAGCCATACTAAGCAAAGGGAAACTATGGGCACGTATTTAGTAGCGGTGGCAGCAGTGTGTCTGAAGGCACCCTGTGATGTCTCTTTGGTAGGTAGGAGAAGAAGGTGCTGGGCACTTTGTGAAGATGGTGCACAATGGGATTGAATATGGAGACATGCAGCTGATCTGTGAGGCCTACCACCTGATGAAGGATATACTGGGCATGGAACATGATGAGATGGCAACGGTGAGCCACAGCCTTTCTTCTCTCTCCCCCCCCCCCCCCCCGTCTATTTCACCTCTGCCCTGAGACCTAGCAGGTGACTGCTCTGCTTTGAAGGCAATTAGGATGGAGCATAGCTAATGTCTGTAGTAGAATCCTCTACAAGATCTTCTGCTAGGGCCAGTGGGGCAATGTCCATGGGCACCAACTGAGGTGGGTCTTAAACCTTGAACACTTTTAGACCATTGCCACAGATCTTTCATTCCCCATGTGCCTCCTGCCCTGGGAAAGAATCTGTCTTGGTGGGATTTGAAGTGTTTCTACTTGTTGTTCCCTTGTTCCTTGACTTGGGCTGAAGAAGCTAATGAACTTCCTCCATATAAGCCAATAATGTAGGTCACAGAGATCCCTTAAAGCAGGGTGGGATTCAATAATGTAGGTAGATAATCCTTATAGAGTCCTGATTAATCTTGGGATGAGCCATAAATAGTCAAAGTGCCAAGAGTGTGGTGTCATGGAATGAGGCGTTTCCACTCCCCGTATGGCTCAAGATTGTAGTATCAGGCCAGAATATGCCTGTATGTTTCTGTTTGGAGATGGCTGCTTTGCAGCTCCATGCACCTGGGGTATCTCTGACATGGGGACATGCTTGTTCCTCTTCTGAGCTGTTAAGTAGTTGCCTGGCAAATGGACTAAGATTGTCAGTGTGTTTGAAGGGGTGTCAGTAATTTGAACTCGGGTGAGTATCCCTCTTGCAATCCCATTGTTGGTTTCTCCATCAAGGTGTTCGGAGAATGGAATAAGACAGAGCTGGACTCTTTCCTGATTGAAATCACAGCCAACATCCTCAAGTTCAGGGACTCTGATGGCAAACACCTGCTCCCAAAGATCAAGGACAGCGCAGGTCAAAAAGGCACTGGGAAGTGGACAGCCATCTCGGCCCTGGAATATGGAGTTCCCGTCACACTCATCGGTAACTGACTTGTCAGTCTGTCTGATATTACTGTCTCTTGTTCTACCGGTCTAACAGCATGTTAGCCATGGAACACTTAGCAGTAGAGGGGATAAGCCCATGATGAAGGTGATTCTGTCTCTGTTATCCCTGATCTAACAGTTAAGACTCTTTTGCCCTTTGACAGTAGGGCAAACTACTCCCTGCTCTTTGCTTACCTTCTGTGGCAGTTCTCCCTAATCATATGTCCCACTTGTACTGTCAACACCTCTTCCCTCCCCCCCCATCCCCCCCATGGTATTTGCTAGTTCCTTAACTGGTGGTGACTCAATACCAGACCAAGATGTGGGAGAGGGTTTTTCATATTTATCACTCTAGTTTGGTTCAGCCCTATTCTCAGTAATCTATCCTCCCCCGGTGCCTGATGCCAAGTCATATCACAGCCTTGAAAATGTGTGGAATAAGAAACTCGTATTTCTGCTTATAGCTTTAGAAGAACTTGCATCTCCCTGAAGATGTAGGAATTATTTTTCCACCATCCATGTAACTTTCTTCTCCCCCATTTCCATGTGATAGTTTTAGCAGAGCTCGAATGACACAGTATCGAGCTGACTAGACAGGGACACTTAGGCCTTGTCTGCACTATGGCTTGAACAGCACTAATCCCCCATCTGTCTTTGAAAATGGATTTTGAGCATTTATCTGTAAGAAGCATAGTTGCCATCTGTGTTCCAACATGATGATTGTTTGCATGGTTTCTCTATGCAATGTGAACAGAATTTTCTTTAAACTGCTTTGGTTAGCTTAGGGTCTGACTCAAAGCCCATTCAAGTCAGTGGGAATCTTTTCATTGACTTCAGTAGGTTTTGGGTCAGGCCCCTAAATTGTGCCTGAAAAGTAGCCACCCACATACACACATAATTACCCACCTACCACTGATGGTTGTCTCTAGCATAGTTTCTGAACACAGCTGTGAAATTGCAGGTGTGTTAGCGGTAGACACCCAAACTATGTTACAGATGTGTTTAAATTCATGCTACAAGCTCTAGTGTGGACTTTAACTTTGGGAAGTTCCATCTGTTGTCAGAGTTTGCTTTATTTTTCCTGCTCTTTTTCCCACCTCCTTTTCTCTCCCCTGTTGTTTTGCTAAGCCCCCTTGTTTTAGAAGATAAATCGTATTGATCACTCCCTCTGTGGCCAGCTGAATCCAGTTTATTGTAGAAGATTGGCTGCACTGCAACAAAAAACATTTTTACGAAGTAGGGCTGAGGCTGCTATTTGCTGAATAATTTAAATATTGTACCAGAGCTTTAAAACTCTCAGAGATTTGTTTACTTTTAAATTGTTGCGTCCTCCATTTGATTGGTAAAGTTCCCTTGCTTGGGCTCCTGCTTTTGCAAGGATCAAGGGTGTAGGCATTTCCCAAATATAATTCTGTGCTGCAGGAGTGGTTTGTGGAGTTAGTGCTTCACAACAACCCCTGTGCAAATACTGGACATTCTTAGTGCAGTTGCTACATCTTTCTCCTTTCATCAGGGTGACTTGCAACTTCCTCCCTGCAATAGCAGAGTCATGCTCCCTCGACAATAAAGCAGAAGGAAACAGGTTGGGCAAGAATGAAAAGGAGTGGCTAGTTCTGATTATGATAAAGTATGATAACCTACGACAGGGAAGTCCTGTGCAAACCTATGAATCATTCACAGGAGTATGAAAGAAAGACTTTTTTGTAGCCAGAGATTCATTGGAAAGGAAGAAGGAAAGTCTTATGATTTCATATTTCTGTCAGTCCCCTGAAAGGTGACCTCAAATGCTAAAAAGTAAAGGAAACTGTTTAAATTCCCAGTTCCTTCCCTGAATATCTGTACAGATTTAAATTACAAATGAATACACTTTAAAATAACATATCTGTGAGTTAGTTTTGCCTTTATCTATCTGCCAGGACAAGAATTCAGGGTTCTGGCTTCCATGCAAGAGTTGATGATATTGCTTGCTTCTACAGCACTCTGAGGAATGCAGCTCCCTACCTTGCTTAGTGATGTTGTTCGAATCTTGCATGGGCCTCTGACTGCCAGAACTAAGGTCTTAACAGATAAAAAAATTTCACTTCCCCTATGAAGTAGATTTATTTGTAATGTTTGTCTGCAGCATTTTTGTGTGTGCTGAGGATTTCCTAGAAAAGCATCTCCAATTAATGTACATCATACTTGGTATTTGTGTAAGTGCTTCTCACCTTCAAAGCACTGTGCAAATATTTCTTTAGTCTCCTAACCCCACCTCTCCCTAAGATATACTGCGATACAAAATTGTCTGTATTTTATGGATGAAGGAAACTAAGACCAAAAGATTGAAGTTCCTTTCACAAATAAGGAAACATTGATTATTTCTGTCCAGGACCCTTGTCACATAGTAGCTGCCTTATGTTGTTTTAAGAACACTCAGTCAGGCCAAGCAATGCTGCCCAAAACTGCTCTAGCCCAGTGGCTGTGTTTCTGGCTGATCGATTCCTCCTTCTTGACATTCAGATAATTCATCCAAAAACCTAAGTAAATGGTGCCTTGGAAGCCACCTTTCTTTCCTTGGACTCTCCAGATCTCAGGGTGTGGGCTATTCCCCACTCTCCCTCTCTCTCCTCCTCCACCCCTCACTTTCTGCTATTTTTAGATCCTCCCCTCTCCATTTCTTATGATCCTCCATTGAACAAGAGTTCTCTGGCTAGATTAGATTGTGGAGACTCAGCCCCACACTGTGAATCAGCTGCCAGGAGGTGCTCGATAAAAGGTCCTCTTCCTGTAGACCGAGGAAATTCCCTTTGGTGTGGCCAGTGGGAGTCCTCTGTCATTCATAAACCTGACCTTCCATGCATGGCAATGTGGCCTGCTGCTGTCATCCCATCTCTATAAACACCTGTCCCCATGCCTTGGCTCTGCATGCGATAGGCTGGAAAGACCTCATTGTTTGACTTGTGCTTGCTAAATGTCTTCTCTTTCCTTCTCTGAGTAAAGGTGAGGCTGTCTTTGCACGGTGCTTGTCTTCCCTCAAGGATGAGAGGGTACAGGCCAGCAAACGGTTGGACGGGCCCAAAATGACTCAGTTCAGTGGGAACAAGAAGGTATTTCTGGAAGATATTCGCAAGGTGAGTCAGGGCTCCTAGCCAGAGCTCTGCATTAGAGCTGCAGGGACAAAGTGAGCTTGGATGCTGTGAGCCCGGGATTCTGAATTGGACACGTGCTGGCTGCGCTCTTGTGCTCTCCCTGTCTCCAGCCATTGGAGCCTGCCCTGGACCACCTCCTGTCATGTCTTGCCCATTTCTCCCACTGTGTGCCAACTGAGATGCAGTAAAATATGGTTAATGGGGAACTTGTTCATGGATCAGAGAAAGATCCCAGTTGGGATGAAGGGTGATACAGGCACAAGACTGGGAACCAGTTGCTCTTCCTAGTCTAGTCACTAACTCGGTGTGTGACCTTGGGCAATTCACATCACCTTTTTGTGTCTCCATTTCCCTATCTGTACAATGGAGATGATATTTCACTTTCTGCCCATTGCAGAGGCTACATTTATTAACACTTACAGAGCCCATTGAGCTTCTCAGATGGAATGTGCTAGAGAAGTGCCAAATATTTATTCTTGCAGGAAAATATGCCTGGCAAAAGGCTCAGGGAATAAAAGGAGACAAAAAGATGTATGTGTGTGTTCCAGATTAAGTGAAGAGTGCTTACTTGCTTTTTTAGCAGTCTCCTTTTCCTGTGGTACTCATACATTCTGGGGGAAACTACTGGAATAGATGCACTCAAAAAAAACCCAAACGCAAGCAAAACCACAACCCTGACTAAAACGAAGTAGAATTTGACTATCTTGTTCTTCAAGTAATAGATGAGGGTAGCACTAAGGCAAGAAAATGGTGATATTTTGATGTTAGCTGTCCGAATTTCATAGGAGAGAGATTTATCAACTACCTATTGACCTGGATCAACTATATTCTTTTGACCTGTGAGATTGAAAAGGCTTAGACCATCAGAGGTAGTAGTTAGGAATGTTTGGAATCCAGTAAGTGAGTTTCTTACATATAACTGGAGTGTTGCCCCTGAGATGGACCTTGGTGGGACTTGTGTGCTCTGCTTTTGGGTCAGATTGCAAAGTTCTTCCATCAGAGTTTGTGGGCTGCTTCCCTAAATCTGATTTGTCTCTCTCTAGGCACTGTATGCCTCCAAGATTATCTCCTACGCTCAAGGCTTCATGCTGCTGAGACAGGCAGCCAAAGAATTTGGCTGGACAATTAACTACGGTGGCATTGCATTGATGTGGAGGGGAGGCTGCATCATCAGAAGGTAAGAGAGCAATTGGGGCAGGGAATGCTGACCAAAGAGCTGTTTGGTTTGCCCTGTGCTGGACTGGCCCACTCAGAGATCACTGTGGAAGATCTCCTGTATTTTATCTGCTAATATGATACTGGGCTGCTGCTGCCTAAGTGAATACTGGAGCTCATGCAACCTGATGTCAAATTTATATGTTGCCCAGCCACTGCTGATCTCCTTTTCATTTTTTCACTTTGTCGTTTGCCCCTAGATGTTGGTGTTTGGCATCTGTTGATTGGTTGAGTTCTGTAAACACTGTGCCTTTCTGGCTGCCTGTCAAATCCCAGTCCTTAGCCCCTTGGATTCTAGGCCATTCACAGCTCCAACTACTGATACCTAATTCCAGCTTTGTGTGTGTCCTGTTTAGTGCATTCCTGGGGAAGATCAAAGATGCTTTTGACCGAAACCCCGATCTCCAGAACCTGCTATTGGACGACTTCTTTAAGAAGGCTGTGGAGGACTGTCAGGTGTGTCTGAAGAAGGGAGAGCACAAAAGCAACAATTTATAAACCTAGTACATTCCAGTTGTACCCCAAAACACCCCTTCTGCAGTGTGGTTAGGTCCAAAAAGAGAGAGGGCAGAGAAAGAGTCTTTAAAATATCTTTTTTATATAACACCCTTAATCCCAAAGAGCTTTAGGTAATTCTAAAGTGCTTTGGGATTGCATGTGTGTGCGTGCATGTGAATACAATGTATGCATCTAGGAATCACTCATCCACCATTGAAATGCAGCATCTCCATAGTGGGACATGCCAGCTGTTTAGCACTACCACTGTGTGCAACCTAGAACAGGAAGTGAAACATAATCATAACCAGTTGAAACTGCGCCATTGTAACCATAGTGAGGCAAAATCTAATTATCCAAATTAGAATTTGGCCTGGACACCAAAGATAACACCCACACTGTTGTAAAAATGCCCACATGAAATCAAGACATTTCATTTCCATCTCATCAGAAAGATGGAGGTATTACATCTAAATAAAGGAAAAAAGGGAGTGAGTTTGACTGTAATGGGTAAAGTTACTACCCTATAATTTTGATATCCAAATGTATCGAGAGCTGAACTGAACTCTTCCTAGACTATAGGACTTGGAGGTGATGATGTACTGCAGAGGGTAACTCTTCCTAGACTTGCCATAAAGTGTCAAATGTAACACACGTCTCCTTGAGTGTCACAAAGTATTAATATGATTTCCCCAGAAGTAATATACTGGCAAACAGATGTTCAGTTCTTTGTAGCTTTGCCCATAATTCACATTAATTCATCCTCAGCTACTATGACTCATCAGTTTCTAAAATGTAATTTGCTGACACCCATTCAACTAGTTCCTCATCCTGGGAGTTCCATTAGTAGCAACCATAAACTCTTAAGTTTGCCACTCCATTTTCATGTGAAATCATCAGACAGGAGTACAGCAGTGGTTCTAGAATTTTTTTGTTTTTTTGTTGGTCTTTTGTCTAACAAGGTGAAACCTCATTCTCACCACTGATCATGCCTTTTGCCTTGGAAGGGGCCTGCTGTGCAGAATTTGGATTACAATTTTGTAGCTAAAAAATTCTGCTGTTAGTGTATGCAGTAGCATAGTATCAGCAATGTACTAGGCTCTTCATTCACTAGACCTAGGACTGTCCAAATAAAGTGTTCTGATCTGGGCAGGAGACGAGTCCAGTTAGAACTATAAACAGAGTGTCTGTATGGCCAATTGAGTCATTTTATTATGACTCAATTCCATTCACTAATATCCTATGCACGTTACTAAATCAGATTTAACATTGAGACAAAATCATAGAATATCAGGATTGGAAGGGGACCTCAGGAGCTCATCTAGTCCAACCCCTTCTCAAAGCAGGACCAATCCCCAACTAAATCAAAAGATTGTCCACATACCTTTCTGAAGCGAAGTGCTAGTCTCTTATGTCCTCAGGGAGTCACTGTGCTCTTTTTCATTAGGATTACTGAAAACGCCTTATTTGCTCAGTGTTCTGCTTATTATATTCTTCTCTTTGGAATTTGTTCTCCCTGCATATGTGAAAGAGCAGAGTTCCTGCCTGAGTTTTAGATCTGATTGTGTATACTGTGTGTGTCTTGTTTGTCAATTCTGTCTTGCTGGGCAGCACTCTGGACTGCTTTTGTTTATGTATACTGGCTGGAAAATCTGCTCACTTGATCCAGGGTGATGATTGCCAATAGGAACATGCCATTAGACTAGAGACGAGTAACCTCTGCTGTAGTCCTGAATGCTGCTGGCTAAGCAGTCTGTTTCCTTCTTTCTCTTTATTCTCCGTCAGGACTCCTGGCGACGTGTGATCAGCACTGGAGTCCAGATTGGCATCCCTATGCCCTGCTTCACTACGGCACTTTCCTTTTATGATGGGTACAGGCATGAGATGCTGCCAGCTAACCTGATTCAGGTAAGCACCCGAGACTCCACACTGAGACCTGTGAGGCTGAAATTTCAGCCCAAGGGGGAAAAAAACAATAACAGCACATCAGTGTGTGAAGGATCACTGCCAAAAGTCTTTCTTCTGTATTGCCACCTCTTCTATGCGTTATTCCTGGGTTCGCACCCTGAAATCTTAAATTACCTCACACTTTGATAGCAATAAAATGTTGTGGGGTCAGGTTACTCCTCTCTTCTCCCCGCCCCCTCCTGCTTGTGTTCTCCAGTCTGAATCTGCTTTTCTGATGTTTTTGCTATCGTATAACAGATCACGTGTACACATTCAAGACATGTATTTCTTTTAAAATGGGTGTCACTCAGACACCATGGCAATGGGCTTGGTATGAGAACCTAAATAGATACCTACATACAGAGGTGGGATGTAAGGTGCAACATCTCAGTGACATTGGTATTTGACTGTGTTGTTCCTGTGTGTTTCATCATCTAGGCACAGCGTGATTACTTTGGTGCTCATACCTATGAACTGTTATCGAAACCAGGGGAATTTATCCATACTAACTGGACAGGTCATGGAGGAAACGTGTCCTCTTCATCCTACAATGCCTAGTGGAAATATTTCATCTGGAAGCCAAGATACTGTAGATCTGAGACATTCCTCTTGATGGCAACCCTTTACTTATACTGCATTTGGCTAGAGTTTGTCTGGGCACTTTTATAATAACTTGTATGTATGTGTCTTATAAGGAAGGCAAATAAACTCACTTATAAATGTATTGTGGGGTGTTTTCTTCTCTTCCTGCTTTTTCCTCTCTCAGCTCAGATGGCCAGAAACACGTAGTGGAACACATTTAATGCCCCATTCATATTTTGTATTCTTATTGTTCACGAGCCTTAAGAGCTTCACTAACCATATAGATAAAGAACAACTGAAATGCACCCACCTCATAGGTGGAGGGTGGCAAACCATCAATGCAAAGCAACATTGCACAATGGTGGAGGGAGGTAATTAAAGTGCTATGAGATTTTTAATGTCCATTCAGAACAGGTAAGATCTTGGTTCTAAAGGACTTATTTTAAAGCACTCACTCTTTCTCTACCTTTACCATCTTGAGCTCCATATACCTCCCTTGGAAAGAAGAAGGGCTGAGTTGATCTAGGACGGATTCAAACCAGTGGTTCCAAGGGTTCTAAATATTTCAAGATTGATACTAAAGTCACTAAGCCATCACCTCTGGCTTTAGCTCCCCTGCTATGTGGAGGTTTAAGATAATGCTTTTTCACAATTAGGTTTTTTAAATGATTATATTCATGTGCAAAGCTTGCCTCTCCCTGTTTGCTTCTGTAACAGGGTGCTAGCCAGGAGGTCCTGAGCCAGGACCCTGTTAGCCCAGCTCCAATTAAGAAGTATTAATTGGGGCTGGCCGAGTATGCCATGCCTAATTGCTAGAAGAGAAGCACCTGCGGGCCTCATTAGCCGGGGCTATATAAGGCTGGCAGGCAGGCAGGAAGTGAAGGGGGGGAAGAGAAAGGAAAGGGAGGAGCCGCTGCCGCCAAAGGCTGTGCATTCCTGCTGGCTGGAGAAGCTACCTGTCCCCCAGGTGGCTGGTTTGGAGCACACTCTAAATAGAAGGTGGTGGGAGCTGACACTGGTGATTGCACTCAGAAGAGGTCCCTGGCTGATTTGTTGCAAGGGCATGCGAAGGCCTCATTACAGCTTCCCACTGCTACATATTCTTCAAACCAGTATCCATAAGACTCCTGAGAACTCCACAGAACTGAGCCTGCAGGCTGTTGATGGTGCTCCGTTCATGTCATCATGACCCTTTCTTCACTCTAAACCCTGCTAAGTGTCGAAAGCTTTGTGCAGTGTTCTTACAGGCATACCTTGCCCTTGTTGGTTATTTCTGTTAAGACACGTAATGGCTTTCAGCCAAAGGCAACTATCAATTAAATGTCACTATGACTAGCAAGAGATTAGTGTCAAGTGAAAGCATCCTCTTGGGAATAGCAGCCTGCATTTTAAGTTCTAGGAATTCAATTGTACAAAAAATCTTGCCAGATGAGTTGCAGGAAGTGGCATTAACTGAATGGGCATGAGAAAATCCCATTTGTTGCACTCACCTGCAGTTGATTTATTAGCCCCACCGGTGTACCCTGCAGCTTGAACTGTGCTAGCCACAACCACCGTGGAAAATGGTTGTCAAGCCTAGTTCTGCCAGGGAACCGTTTTCCAACACTAGAATATTTTCTGCGTGGACAGGGTTTTTTCAATTTTTATCTGAAATTCCCCTAATCTTACCCATCTATTCTTAATACTTAGTAGCACCTAGATGCTTCATTCAAGATCTGGAGTCCCATTGTGCTGGGAACTGTATGAACACAGTGAGAAACAATCTCTGCTCCAGTTGTATGTTTATAACATGAGCAAGGTGAGCAGGATTTGGCTCATGGTTTGTAATCTCATTATAGCTCTGTTGAGCCATAACAGTCTTGGTGGGGGGGGGACGACAAGTGCTCCTTTATCTTCCTATTTGATCATCTGTTGTTGAATACTTGTGCCTGACACGTTCACCAGTGATAGAGGGCAACCCTGTACCCAGGGTTGTACGTGGTATTTGGGGTACCATAACTCCCAGTGTAATCGTTGTTTGAAACTAGACTGCTGAATGATTGGAGACACATATCTAAGGCAGTGGTTCTTAAATTGCTCTGTGGATCACTTCCTTGTGCTCCAGCTATTTATCTAGGTTCTTTTATGGCACCCATCACTATGGTTTGATGACTCATCTGCTATTGCTTCAGTCACAGTGATGAAGCATCTTCAAGCGGTGATACTTCCTGCTAGTGTGTAGCCAGGACTTGCTGTAGATTTTTGCAAAGGCTTCCTTGACCAACTACATACTTCTCTGCAACCTGCATGGCTGTGGCTACTTCATGTCTTACTTTGCCCTGTATTTCTTAGGTGTAAATCCAATCAGGATCAAATTTACAGGGGACACCAGATCAGAGGGTGTAGCAAAAAGCACAGCAGGACAGAACCCAATATCAAAATGACCTGGAGAGGTCATAGCAGTGAGGGCTGCAGGCATAAAAGGGGAAACTGAGCTAATATGTCAAGTTCTTCGCCCAAGAAATAAAAATTTAAAACAATGATGTAACCAGCTAGCCCCCACCTATGACTGTAAAGAGGATTTATTTTCATCATGCCTCCTTATCGTGGTCCTAATAATGGTGCCTTCCTCTCTCTCTCAAACCACCAGATGTGGTCTGCAGAGAGGAACCATACATTTCATCCAGGAAGTGCAGATGCAGCCAAAAAAAAGGACTGCTGCATTGGGGGGACAGGGTAAAATAGGGCCCAGCCAGGGCCACTCTCTCTCCCCCCTTCCCCAGCACCACCATAGACCCAAAACTGTGCATTCTCCTGGATCTAGACCTGCCCCCCCCCAGGGGGGGGGGCACCAAGACCTAGGTGGTGCCGCCCCTCCCCACATGTGGGCTGCAGAGTGGAGCCAGCCAGAGACCCCAGCAGGTAGGGCCAGAAGCCACCAAAGCAGGGACTGCTGAACTGGAGGGAGAGAGTAAAATGGGGACTAGCCTGGACCACCCCTCTCCCCGGATTCCTCTGTATCTGGAACTCTGCAGGGGAGATGCCCCACATTATTGGGCACTAGGACCCAGGTGATGCCTGTCCCTCCCCGATGTGGGCAGCAGAGAGGAGCCTGCAAAGACTCCAGCCAGTACAGGTGAAGCAGGAACACTTAGAGAACTTTCTACAGCTTTGACTGGACTTTCTCTGCCCTGTGCTGACTGCCTGCTTGCTCCAACTCTTCCACTTCCTCTCTCTCACGGTGACTTCATCTCAGCTTCTCTCCACACTTGCCCCTTTTGTCCATCCCTAGCCCTGTGTCCCTCACTTCCCTCCTAGCTAAACCCAACCTCCCCACCAAATAAACAAACATGGAACTAACATGATGTTTGCAGCCATCATATTGTTCACTTGTGTTATACCTCTTCCCACCCTATGTATGTCTTGTCTATTTAGACTCTTTGGGACACATTAGTGCACCACTCTTGGTTGTCTGTTAAGCACTGATTTATAATAAACATGTTAACAATATTGTGACCTACAGGCAAAGGGATTCATAGACTCATAGGGTTAGAAGGGACCACAGGGGTCATCTTGTCTAACCTCCTGCCAAGATACTGTATAGGATTTGTTGTGTCCATCATTTCATAACCACTGTAAGATTGAGATACAACAATATATCCCATTCCTAATCCAATCAGCCTGTAGTATTTGAGAGAGCTGTATATTTCTAGTTTAGAAATTAGATACATTATTTCAGCACCAACCATTTAAAAAAATATTTATAAAAATAAACTTCCATAGTTAGTACAATTACTTGCATTTTTACCTGAGCACAGGGTGTTATAAGTATCTCAGATGAGCTGCCATCACAAATAAATGTCCTCAGCTCACAGACGGCCAATGTGATGAGACAGTTAGAGCCAAGCCTCACAACCTAGCTAAGCATGGCAATGTTGCAGTCAAACTTTTCAATCTGATGAACACCAGAAAACTGAAAGGGTTTACAGTTGAAAACTGCTGCTTTTGGCTTGTTTTGGGGTTGTATTTTAGGGTTGCCAATTTTGGTTGTCCTTATTCCTGGAGGTTTCATCACATGACAATCTTGAATTAAAGATTAATCTTTAATTCCTGGAGACTCCAGGACAATCCTGGAGGGTTGTAATTTCTGACTTTACATATGCTAGAAGTTCTATGCATCTCAGGGCAAGATTAAGGCAAGGCTGTTCCTTGTGCTACAGCATTATAACCCTTATACTTTCTTAAAATGAAAATTCAGGAGTAAGAGGAGAATAATTCATGGTGTGAAATTATCAAAATGTATTGTATAGGAAAATGCTGACATCTAGTGGCTAGTTAAGGTGTATCTGAATCAAGACAGTTTTACAGTGGAAAAAGAGGGGAAGACAAAAATGGAAAAACCCTTGCAATGGAAATGGGTAGAGATTGAAAAGATTAGATGAAAGGGGGGAATATAACAGAAATATGCAGAATAATACATGGGGCCGAGGAGGTAAATTGAGTGCTCCTTTTTCTCTCTCAATACAGGAACAAGGTGACATTCAATGAAACTGTTACAAGCAATAAATATAAAACTGAATTATTTTGATGCAGCTTAATGAAGCTGTGGAATTTACTGCTGTTGTCTAGTATTGATGCCAAGAGTTCTGTAGCCAGTGTAAAGGCTTAGACAGCTATAGAGATGTCCAGAGGATTTTTTTACAAAAATGTTTCCTATGCTCCCTTCTCTCCCTTTCCCCCGTCCAGCTCTATGGCCCCGGGCTCCCCGTCCGCCCCCCAGCTCCTTGGCCCTTTGCTCCTCTCACACCATCCCCCCTGCCTCAGCTCCCCTCCCACCTTTCTCCTCCAGGCCGGGTCAGCGCCGTATCCCGCCCGCCGGCGGCACCGCCTCTCCGCCCCGCCCCCCGTGGGCGCTGGGCGGGAGATTTGGGCTCCGCCGGTCGCGGGCGACAGCCGGCTGGGCGCGCGCCATGGAGCCGTTGGGAGAGCAGGAGCGCGAGCGCCTCTTACACACCCAGGTAGAGGGTAAGGTGACCCCCCCCCCGACCCGTCCCGGGGCGCCAGGCCGCCTCTTGCTGTCAGGAGCTGAGGAGAATGGCCGCCCGTCTCTTTTATCCCGTGGGTGGCACCGCCCCGAGTGTGTCTCCCCCCCCATATATACACAGCCCCTAAGGGTGCTGCCCTTTTCCCCCAGTCACCCTGGGGCGCTCCTTCCTCACCTCCTCCCCCCAATCCCCTTGGGATAGGAGCCCCCCGCCCGCATTTCCCATCACTTTGGGGTGGCCTCTCCCAGCTCATTCCTTGGGTCATGTTCCTCCACCACACCCAACTGCACTAACTCTGCTCCCGCTCCCTAACTCTTGCCTTCCTCCCCTCCCCCCAACCTGCTCTTGGGAATAGCTCTGTTTTTCCCCTCCCCATCCATCCCCATGGATGCTATTCCCACCCCCATTTAGAGAATGGAGACCCCCCCCAGCGGAGGGTATTTTATATAGGGGGAGGATTCCCATTTGTGCCTTTGAAAAATCTCTATACCCTATAAAGTGTCATTAACCCCCTTCTAGAGCTATGGTGTCCTCTCCAGTTCTTTCCCACCCACTTCCACTGTGGGATATTGCTCTACTATCTTCCTCCCATATGTTTCTATGCTGGACTGGGTATGTGCAAATAATGTTATGCCAGTATCTGAACTGATACATGACTAGCCTCTTTCATGCTATAATGCAGTAAATGGTTATGTTATATAATTCACTGTACATTTTTGGAAGACCCTAAACCTAAATCAAGTTGCTAAATTTTCAGTTTCCTAATGGAAGAATCAAATTTGAGTCAAACTGTCTAGAGGAAACAAAAAAAGTCCAGCATTTAAAAATGAGTACATCTTAACAGTATGAGAAGGCCTCAGAGCGCCAAAGATGCTATCCTTAATTTATATTATTATTATGCTTTTTCTGGCTCTCTCCCACAAAATTAAGTTATGGATATTGGACAGGGCATACATCTCCACTCAAATCTTGATTCTTCAGCCACTTGCCACCTGCTGCAGTGCTTAGTACTGTGCGTAATCTCATAGTCTCTTCAGAGTAGCAAACTCTATATAAGCATATAAGGCCCAGATCCTCAGAGGTATTTAGGCTCCTAACGTCAGTTGAAATAATTGAAAGTTAGGAGCCTAAATACCTTTGAGGATCTGGGCCTAAGTATTTGCCAGATGGATCAGGCCCTAAGGATGTTTTTGGAGCTGCTGAGCATCTGCAACTCCTACTGAAGTTAATGGGACGTAAAGATGCCAAGCATCTCCCTGGATCAGGCCCATAAATTTACTTTTGTATACACAGACATAGTACAAATGAGATCAGTTGTACAAAGGTGGCCTGAGCTCATTGTGAACTTAAAAAAAAAAAAAAGTGTTGGTTTCAAACCTAAGTAAACAGAAACTATCATAGGTAATTTGTAATGGAAAAGCAAAGGGCAAAGTGTCATTGATGCTGTGATTTGATTGAACATTCATTACTTGAATATTTTAATAATAAATATTAATAATTTGTTTAAAAGTCTCTGATATCCTTAAGGGACATAGACCTTTCCCAATATATTTTATATTGACTCTTGTCCTTTCCCATCTTGTTTTTTTCCAATTTAATTTAGACTATAACCCCTTACGGGTAAGGGAATCCATTTTTGTCTGTATTTTAAAGCATCATACCCACTTATGGCACTACACACTTCATAAATGTGCTGTTGCAATAATTTTGTTCTGTATTGTTAAACAATGATGTATGTTTTATCCTTTCAGTCAGTGAATGTTTCTTTATAATTTACGTGAGAGATGGTGTATTGGTATGTAAAGTCAACTGTGTAATTGTTTTGGATTGTTTCAGAGGCTAAAGGCTGCAGTTCACTACACTGTTGGTTGTCTGTCCCAAGAAGTTGCAGAAGACAAAGGCATTCAGTTCAGCAAACAAACCATTGCAGCTATTTCAGAGATCACCTTTAGGCAATGTGGTATGTCCATACATATCTATATTTGTACACAGGAACAATCAGTGGAGATTAAGTGCTTTTTAAAAAATAGAACTGGAATTAGACTGTGTCTTGGGTCACTTTTAAAGAGTACAAGAAATATTAACTTTATTTTCCTGGCATGAAGGGGGTACTTAACACAAGGTTTGTGAAACCTCAGATATGGCCTCATCTATGCAACAAAATGGCCCACATTAAGAAACTGGTCAAGAATGTATATGATAATGGTTCCAGATAACATGGTTGTTCTGGCTGATGCCTGATAGTACAAAGCAGAGAGAGCCTTTTCTGACTGCAGGGATGAGGCTTGCCTTTCTTATTGTATGTGCAGCTATTCAGTTTCTTGAAATAGTGTTTTCTGCACTTCTTTTTTTGTTTGTTTGTTTGTTTTTTGGTAAATTGAAAATGCTTCAGGTGGTTTTGCGCGATAACTGCTATATAAATTCTTGGGCCATCTGGGAAGCTTATGCTTGCTTAGCATCTCTCTGATCTGGGTTTATTTACCAAGTCAGCTTATTGTTCATTTCTCCCCTTAACTAGAAATTATCATGTATAATGGTCCAGCAGCTTTCACTGTCATTTTATATCTAGTCTTTGAAATAAATAAATGCAATTAGTGGAATGCTTTAAAAAAAAAACAAGGCCATGGCTACTTTGTGTGCAGGGGACTTTCTTGTAACAGTTGGGTATTAGCCCCAAAAGGTGTCATTTTCTTCCCAGGTACAACTTCTGCCATAGAGCCACGATGTGGACTGGGCCTCTCCAGCAGTATCACATGAAACCATAATAATGTTTAGCACTGATAGAGGTTTATAAACATTAATCACTTGAGATTAGCCATAGGTGTTTGGCCAGAGTAGATGGCTTAAGGGTCTAATATTCAAGTTTGTAATACTTGAACTCATGGGACCACAGTTTCAAATTCTAGCAGAACAACGCAACCCATCATGCTTCCAGGGTAGATAAGTTGAGTATAATGCTGTTTGTGTCTTTCAGACTGAGACCTTAAAAGTGTGAGGTCCTTTTTGCTCTGCATGGATGTAAAAGATCCCGGGGCAATGTCTGTAAGAGTAGAAGTTTATTGCTATTATTATATAATCATACACAGAGACTTGCCTTGGTGTCCCTATCCAAAAATATCCATCACATCCCCACACTGTTGTGCATCATATTTTACTCTGCTTGTTTGCATGGGTGCTGCCCTTCATTCCTAAGAATGGTGACATTTCAAGCGTTGTTGCTTGTATGTATTTTCTGAAATGCTTTGAGTCAAAAGGTGTTCTGTACATGAGACGTTATTATTGGCCACCATAATTGCTATAGAAATTAAATAGATTTCATCTTGTCGACTTTAGGAAGTGTTTTAACTGTGTGAAATGTCTTTTTAAAATTTTTCTTTCAGAACATTTTGCAAAAGACCTTGAAATGTTTGCAAGGTAGGTACTGCAAGAACACTTAATCCTTACAAAGTCTTGTTTTTTTGCTCTCCATTCAGTGACATATTTGGATACAGAATGACTTCTCTTTCCTATCCTCCTATCCAATTGTATTTGAGAGTGCCTTTACTTTCTGCATTTTTCAAGGGGCCCAGCCTGCTTTTCATTTGGTGGGTGATGGTAGCTACTGAAGCCATGCTGAATTAGAATGTAGCTTTTATTCAGTGTTCATTGTTTGGTTGGGGTCAAGAGTTTAATGTTTTTTGCATCTGAGTGCACTGTCTGTATTGGTAGTGTTGATTCAAAGCTGTCGGGGCATTTTCCAAAGTTTGCTGAGTGCTTGACTCAGAAACTCTTTTAACGGATGTGAATAATGTCTTAAGTACTCTGGATAAATACTGTGGCTTGTGTTTCCCCCTCCTATCTGTTGGTCTCAGAATTGCTTTGTCAGTTTGTACCAAGGAAGGAAAAAAAACATACACAATACAAAATAAATAAATTACCTAGAGGATAGTAAAGCCTAGTATTGAAAGTTGCTTCCTGAGTGTAGTCTTGTGTGTGAATTGTGTTCTCTCTAATGTAATTGCATGCAGGTGTCTGAATAAATACAGCACAGTAACCACAGTCAGAGGTTATCATTTTGCTGTGCTTATTAGCAATAGTAGTGCTTCTTGAAGAACGGATTAATAGTAGTTGGCTTTAAGCTTGTAAAACTTCTGTTGTGTGATGTGCCTGTGATTTATGCTCATCTGTTCAATTAGAACTGTGGGTAACAGAAAATTATTGCTATTGAAAGTTTTTATGAAACCATTTGAATGACTGAGGACTGTAGAGGCTGAAGCTTTTCAGTGTACTAACAAGTCAAGTTTGGTGCCAACAGTCCGTCCTCCCCATTGTATTATTTCTGTATGCAAAAACCCTGGGGATCTTAAATCTCTGTTTTGGGTCATCTGTGTATTTGCTTTAAACTGATGGGTATCTGTAACTCAACTCTTATAACCTGAAGTGCCCAAGCATCCTTGTATCTCTGTTCTCTCAACAGCCCTTCATTTATTGCCACTCCTCCGCTTGTACAAAGCACTACTGCTAAAATTGCCTTCCTTTCCCAGCTGTTGGGACTGTGTCATTCCCCTCTTTGAATCCCACTTCTTTGAAATCAAGTTCAAGCTTGTTGTCCCCTCCATCAAGACCCTGCACAACTTCACCCATATTTACATCTTTACTCTCATTGCTCTTCCAAGGCTTCTTTCCTAAACACCCCTCTGCAGCCTCCTCACTCTTGTCTTACACCTTGTTCTGTGCTACCTGGGACATCTTTCAGGCCTCTCTTTCCTCTCAAGAGGCCTTCCCCTCCTAGTGTTACATCATCTGCCTGTGTGGCTGCCTGCCAGCACACTTCTTCCTCTGGGTCACTGGAAGGGTTTATTTTTTTGCAAGTGATAGCTTTAAATCAGTGTCTTTAGATGACAGGGAAATGCATTATCATCTAAATGAGTGAAACTAGATGACTCACAAGCTCTGAATGCTTAGCAGTATGGGGGTGTCTTATCCGGCTGAACTAGGGAGCTTAAAGTGGTGCTGGGGATTCGGTAGGTGGCACTCTGGGTCAAAACTGACCCAGTAACCTAAGATGGTGTTTAGAGGGAGTTGCATTGTTTGAGGTGCCAATTTTCAGTTCTATATAGGGTCTTCTATTGCCATCATCACCATAGAATCTGAGCACCTTCCATTAAATCATTAAGTGATGTGACTAACATCCGTCATGTGTGGTTCATTTTCTCTCTCATTCTCTTCCTAGAGAGGAAATTGTGTGTAGTGTTTGTGTAGATTTTTTTTTAAACAAATATGTGCATGCAACTCTGTTTGTGTTAGTGGCGGCTAGGTGAAGAAATGTGCCTTGCACTTGAAGTGGATGATGGTGAGTGTGACAGAATGGGATATGTCCATGTCAGATTATGAACTTATTTCATACTATGTGTGGAAATATTTGGCACTGTGACTGCACTATCCTGGACATGCTCACTGCCCGGGAAAGGTGTTTAACATCTCATTGAAGGACTGAAAAGCCATCAAGACTGCGATCTAAGGCTGCCGATTTTGATTGTCTCAACTACTGGCACATCCCCTGGAACAGTAGTCTCTCTACGTAGGGGCCCACAAGAAAGGGCTAAATTGACTCCCGGGTCTGGAGTGTGAGTATGTGGCAGAGAGATAGAGGTCCTATTTAAGAGCAAGGTCCTTCTTTGTGCAGGGGAGTCGACTGTCACAGTATGTAACAAAGACTTGCAGGAAGAGTGAGATCAGATGATGGGAGGGTGTGTCTCAGGACTTTTTGTTGTTTTCCAAGATCTTGGACTCTCAACTGCCTTAAGAGAAAAGTTTCTGTGGTTAAGAACTTCCTTTCTGAGTCTGCGTTCCTTGCTTTTCTGCCATGTTGTCCCCGAAGGGGGTAAACTGAAAGCCAAAGTTCCCACAGCTCAGGTGCAACTCTCAGAGTGCATGTGTGAGTGACTGGGAGGCTTAGGAGGTGGAAGACACTGGTTTCAGGGTCTAGGCAGCTGGATTACAGCATCCCACATCCCAAGGAAGGATGTCAGCTTGGTCATACTCCTAGACTCAGACCTATAGACTCAGAGTTAGAAATAGTGACTAGCTAGGACCCAGACATAGGCAACTGGAAATGGTAGAAAATGTTTCTCATAGATGCTATTATGTGAGAGCTTAGCATCAGTGAGGACTCAAGAGCACTCCTAAGCAATGGCCTGAATTGTCCAGTTATGGTTGTGTACCATCAACCAAAGGAGACTGCACCATAACTGCAAATTCCTCAAAGTATTTTCCTCTTCCCACCAGCATCACCTTAGTCTTGCTTGGGTTCAGCTTCAACCAGCTTCTGTTCATCCATGAGCTGATTTAATCAAAGCCCTGGGCCATCTTAGCAGTGGTGGTACAGTCACATGTGGTGAAGGAGAAGTAGAGCTGTGTGTCATCTGCGTGTTGTTGGCGCTGGAGTCCATGTCATCTTACCAATTCTCGTAATGGCTAATAGGTGAATAGGACTGGAGACATAATTGATCTTTGTGGAATTCTGCACGTGAGGGGTCTAGTTGCAGAGGTACAGTTTCCCATCACTATTTTTTGGATACATTCCTCCAGAAAGGACTTTAAAACCATTTTAACATGTTCCATGGACCCTGCCACCTTTTTCAGGTGGGGACATGGGCGTTTATCTCAAGAACAGCAGAGCTTTAGGAGACTGCTTGGGTTCAAACGAGTATGGCTTAGAGCAGGATCTGTGGACCCAGACCACTTGGGTTTGTTGCCAATTCTGAAATTGATTCACTATGTGAGTTTTAGACAAATGGCTTGAATGCTTGATGCCTGTTTTCCTCATCAATTTAACTTGTAAGATCTTTGTGGCAGGGACTGTTTCTTTTTATGTCTTCTGTGAAATGTTAGCACCCTAAGGGGCGTTGCAAAATCGGGATAATATCCATCTTTGAAAAGAGCATTGAGACCCTTGGATAAAAAGAAAAGTGCTGTCTAAATATCACCTATTATCATCAATAAGAGTGGCTGGGAACTCTTGCTGATCTATCTCATTCTAAGATGTTCAGATAAAAGCGAGAGAGCCCATCGTTAGGTGTACAGACCTTTTTACTTAGTGTTTTTAACACCCCTTTGCTACAGATCTCACCAAACATACTGAAAACTGGTTGTTTTTTTTTAATTTCATGCAGGCATGGAAAACGAACTGTAATCAATTCAGAAGATGTGAAGCTTTTGGCCAGGAGGAGCAACTCTTTGGTGAGATTAACACCTTTCCCTCCCCTCCCCCCATTTTATTCCTAATAAATTACATGAGTATTCCCAGGAGCATCTGCATCAAAACAATAGGTGGTGAAATTAACAACTGCTGTTAAATTATAACCCAGAAAAAGATATGGATAGTGGGCTGGCAAGACCAATCTCCCAGCCAGCATCCTTGGTGATCAGTTTGATTTCTTTTTCATCCTGCTCTAGTTTTTGACATTTCTTCCTCAGTATAGTAGCACAGATCTGATTACAGCCAGAGCATCAGCCGTGTTCTAGATACAGCAAAGCTGCTGAGGCTCCAGGTACAGAACATAACCCCCAATGAACATGTTACGATATCTTCAGACTTGGAAAGAGATTCTTTTGTTTTTCCTGTCGTCATGTTTTTGAGTTTCGGGTCAGGGAAATCTCGTCAAAGCTGCTAAATGACCTAACACATCAGTAAAGTGGAGATTATTCTTCCCAGATTTCTGTAAATATTCTGTCATATGATGGCCTGTATGAGATCCAATGTCCATTCCACATAACTTAGCTGTTACATGTAACAGCTATCCTGGTAAGCATCTAAACTTCATCAGGAAGAGAACATAAATCCTTCACATTAGAACAAGTATTTGTTAAGCACCAACATTGTGTTTGGCACTGCACAGAAACCAGAGATACAGTCCTTGTTCTGAGGAGTTTACAATCTAAACAGGTACTTCTGTGCAAGCTTGTACACTTTTCTTCAAGCATGCCTCAGCTGCTAATTTTAGCCTTATCTGGGTAATTCTTTCCTTCCATGTGGAACATGTGACACAAGTCCATCTCAGAAGAATTGGGAGGATTGGAGCTTCATTTTATATTCCTAACTACCAGATGCAGTATAACTTAATTGGGTGTGGAGTGTCTGTGAGGAGAAACAAGATTATTGTGCTCTCTCCATACTGGAAGCACAACTGTGCTAGCTACAAATCTGTGTAAACATAGCTGTTACTAACTGTGTGCTAGTCAGGGAACAGGGTACAACATCGAAGCCAAGGCCCTGATCCAGCACTGGGATCTCGGCTCTCTAAGATGTTTCTACGGAAATCCAACTGAGAATGAAGGTTTTATCCAAAAAATAAGACAGCTGGTGCCTGGCCCTACCGGTGTGTGGAATGTTTCTGTCTGTAGACAGGAAGTTGGCCAACTTGTTTTTCTTAGGGTGTGTGAACAAGCTGAGTCCCCAGCAGATGACTGATTAATTCTCTGTTGTTAGCTAAGGTATATCACCCAGAAGAGTGAAGAGCTTGCATTGAATAATCTGGAACAAAAGGAAAGGAAGAAAAAGAAGTCCAGCGCAGCAAAAGGAAGAAGAACCTCTGATGAGCAGGTGGAGGCTGCTATGGCTGAGAGTGAGGATTCCAACATGGCGTGATCTTCCTCTCAAACCACTTCTTTGCTTGCTGTCTGCTTTGAAACATGGAGCAGTAAGGATCTAATACTATGTTAGGGAAACAACAGCAGCCTATTTGTATGGGAACTCCATTGGGAGATGCCTTTGTGGGGTAGCTATAGCATTGAGTCCTTAGGTTTTAGGTGAACATGATTAATATTTTAGTTCCATCTGCAAAAACAGGCATCAATACCAAACGCTTTTTAGAAGTCATCAAAGGAAGGTTTACAAAGACCAGTATTGCCATAATATTTTAATGTTTTTCTATTTATATTTCCCAAAAGAGAATTTATTATTGAGTGCTTGAAACTCTAAAGCAAGGTATCCTTTACCTAGCCACATAAAAGAATCTAGAGAGTGTGAAGGGCTCTTTCTGGCAATCCTCCATGTCATTTGTGGTTGGCTTCTTCAAATTGCCAGTCTGAATTGTGATACTCCACACTTGTTGGTTGCTGCTTTATTGAAGTGTATAAATATTTTTCAGCCATAACTTATGCTTGTCATTCTTTTTGGCTATTAAAGTAGATTTTCCTGCATCATTTTCCCAAATGAAATTATTTGTGTGCAACACTCTCATTTTAATTAGGATGAACAAGCTGTACTTCAAGCCCTTGTGTTTAGATGAAATAGAAGATGCAGACAACCTATCCTACAATTAGTTCATCTTCTCTGCTGCTGCCAGACCTGGCTAAAGTCAAATGTAGCATTGGATTACTATTGGATGTGTCCTCAACCTTCTTTACTGGTGGATGGGATCTATGATTCAGGGTCACTTCTAAATAATTATTCTGATTCTAATATATAGGGGGATAAGACTGGCCTCTTTAGTAGCTTCTTTTTTGCCCTTTCCTGAACTTAGATTTATCTTGTGCTGCTCAGTCATCCTGAGCTGTTCCCAGTTAGCACTTTGCCTTATGGACTTTCTCAGCTTAATGAACCTGTGTCTATTTGAACATGTGATGCAGTTGCAAAAAAGATTAATATCATTCAGGGATATATTAAGACGAATGTCATATGTAAGACCTGGGAGGTAATTGTCCCATTCTGCTTATCCCTGGTGAGGCCTCAGCTGGATAACTTGTCCAATTCTGAGTGCCACACTTTAGGAAAGAGGTGGATAAATTGGAGAGAATTCAGAGGACAGCAACAAAAATGATAAAAGGTTTAGAAAAACTAACCTATAAGGAAAGGTTAAAAAAAAACTGGGCATGTTTAGTCTTGAGAAAAGGAGACTGAGTAGAGACCTGGTAAGTGTTCAGATATTTTAAGGGCTGTTATAAAGAGGACAACGATCAGTTGTTTTCCATGTCCACTAAAGGTAGGACAAGAAGTAATGGGCTTAATCTGCAGCAAGCGAGATTTAGGTTAGGTATTTGGAAAAACTTTCTAACTCTAAGGGTAGGTAAGCTCTGGAATAGGCTTTCAAGGGAGATTGTGGAATCCCCATCATTGGAGGGTTTTAAGAACAGGTTGACAAACACCTGTCAGGATCCAGGTTTACTTGGTCCTGCCGCAGTGCAGGGGGCTGGACTTGGTGACCTCCCTTCCAGCCCTACATTTCTATTATTTCAAAACTCCTATATAACAGTAAATGAAATGAATCCTTGGGCTTCTACCACTGAATATACCAATCAGATGCCTCTCCCAAATTAACAAATACCTCGTTTCCCTGTCATGTTTTTGTGGGAAGAGGATATATGCTCAAAGATTTGTCTGGATGAGTTATATCACCATAAGACTTTCTTTCCAGGGAAAAAATGACATTCATAGTGGAATTTCTCTGTGCCCCTCTGTTCTAGCTAAGACTGAGTGTTGAGCTTCCACACAAGTTTTGTTCCTCAAAGGTCCCTACAGTCCCCAGTGAACTTTGAAATAGCAGCTTGAATCCCATACCAAGGGAGCCTCTCTTCTGAGCTTCAGTGCTGCTTCCAAAGCAACCAGCAGGGGATCACTATCTAGCTGAGTGTGACACCTCCATAGCATTGTCACCTTCAGAGGGGCTGGGAAATGGGGGTTATGTCAGAAAATTAAACTGGAGTCATAGTGGTGCAGAGCATTACCCACTATGCCAGCCAACCAGATCAGAAATATTTGGAATTCTGAAACATGTGACTGGCTGATTATGACCCCAAGCCCCTGGTGGTTATATCCTTAAGAACATTTGTGCCATTGACATTGTTCAATCTTTTCATCATTTGGGTCCTCCTACTACTCCATGTGATATTTAATTTATTCACTTTTAAAATCAGATTATTTAATTAGCCATTCTGGGAAAGAGGCTATAAAATAAAGTCCATAGAAGTGTCTAATGTTGAGGCTGATCTGCCATTTGATACTGTCTGCTCCACAGAACTTCTGGTGCTGTGTGAATTTGTTTCTATATAAGCTGTGAAAGACTTCAGCTGTTGAATTTTTGGGTGCAACTGACTCCATGAGGAGTGAGTCTCTTTAAACTACTATTTCAGATGGCACTCAGCATGGAGTTCTCTTTAACTGCTTCTTAGCATTACGGCAACTGAGACAGTGTTGCCAACACCTGTGATATTTGGTGTTTTTCATAAACCCTGAGCTCCTGGAGTCACGTGATTTCATAAGAATCTGTTTTAATTAGGAAAAAAAAAAAAGCTCCCATGGTGGTGGAAAAAAGCTTGAAAATATGACTAAGTGTACCCTAAAGACTCAGAAACTAGAAGGCAAATATAAAGAACCCCAAATCTATTTTTTAAAAATAAACATGACTCATGATTTTTGAATGCTCAGAGTTGGCAAGACTGCAGAGCTAGGATAATATTTTTAGAATTATCATCTAAAAGTAGCATAGCAAAGACTTGATTAAAGAGGCTTCAGAATCCGGATTTCTAAAATCTCTTCCCAGTTTTGATATTGTCTTGCCATGTGATTCTGTGCAACCTTTCTCAGCTTTAGTTTTACCATCTCTAGAAAGGGGATAATCATCCATCATTATAGGAATGAGCACAGAATTTAAGAGCCAGGAATGACTGAGTATTATTTCCTTCCCTAATATTACTCTCGCATCTAAATTAAAGAATTAACTGTTCCTAATTGAACAAAGGGGTGGGGGGAGGAGAATAGACCCATGTTGATTAGTGTTCTGAACTATTCCACATTAGCGCTCTTCTAAACGGTGTCAGTGTTCTCTGGGTACATCTCCCACAGTTCCTGGCGAGGCCCACAGAAACAACAGATTCTGAAAAAGCTGTAGTGCCCTGTGACAGTAGGCAGAAGATTATGGGTACTATTTTAGTGCCATCCACACTAGCACTTATATTGTGCAGACTAAACTGGTGTTTAGTTCTGCTGAAAGCAAGCCTAATTAATCCAGCTATATTTAGTAGGCATGTAAACCATTTGGAGCACTAGGTGGACATTAAGCGTGGGGGGGGGGGGTGTCCAGGCATAGCACAAAAATTTTCTCTACTGTAGGCAAAGCTCTAGAGGTCCTGGGTCCCCAGAGTATACCCCTCTTATAATGGCCTGGGAGGGAGAAATAATTCATTCTACACAGCTGCCCTCCCTGGAAACTCCTGCACTCTGGGCCGATTGATGCTTCCTCGAGGCAGAAGGTTAACCCTTTCCTTGCCAGCTGCTGGACAGAGCCTATACACCTCATGACTGGTGGCAGCTATTTAGTTGATATTGGTAAATCTCTTTAAAATGCAAACTATTAAGTATAAAATTTAAATATGTTGGATACATTCACAAACCAAAAGACCAGTATGCCTTCAGCTCTGTCCTCTAGCTCCAAATTACTGCTAGGACTCCTTGATCCAAATTATACTCAGCCTATCAAAGGTTCCAACTATTGCTGTGTTGGGTTGGGGTGCGGTGCAGGAAAGAAATTGAATCTTAGAGCCTCGTATGCTCACCCAGAGAACTTCAGGCAGATCCAAACTGCATCCTTCCCCCTTTAGATGCTCTCTGTGGATCCCTAGCATTTTAAAGATTTCATTCCAGCTGCCTGTTAACATCATCTTCAAAGGACTGTTGTGATGCTACTGCTCACTTCTGTGAAGGGAATGTGGAAGCCTTTGAAAGTGATATAGCTACACTTCACAGCACTAAGATCAAAAACAGCTCAGTTGTTTACATTAATTGTAAGTGATCTCAAACTCGTTTTAAACAAAGCAAGGCTTCTCTGATAGACCCTCCAGCAGCGCTGTATCCATTCCCAAGGTTTCTGGTCCCTTTGAAGAGGGTTGAGTCTGCAGCCATGGTCCTAGGAAGACAAACCACCATTGAGGCTAGGTGCGCAACTCAGGACATGTCACTCCATGAGGATATTCAGCCAGGGCAGCTTCTTTCTGACTAGGTGACCAGAAGAAAGAAAAAACTTCCAGGATGTAGTTTGATCAGATGCATTAATGATTAAATTTTTGAAACCATGACTTCAGTGGGTTGCTGCAGTGGAGGATTCTTGGCCATGTTCAAGCTTAAACGTTGATCATTCAGGATAGCATAAGGCGCAATGCTTCTGCTTTTAAATTGACTCTCTGCAGCCTCTCCTCCCATCACCAAACCCATGCACAAAATCCACAATCATGAATCATTTGCAGCTAAATCACCCTATTTTGTACTCAAGGCTGCCTGGTCATTATAGGAATAATGGTGAGGAAATTATGGGTTTTTTTTTAGCAAACAGAATGCATATGCAGCTTAAATTAACAGCAAATTCACACTTAATAGCAGCGCAATCCAGAAGCTCTAATTAAGGGTTAAATCCAAACAATGTATTGTTGGGAAGTTAATTGCTCTTTGTTTTTTCGCGTGAAAAGGGGGGCTGCTGAAATATAAAAATAACTGAGCTGGAAGTTTTGCTCCCGCCCAAAGGAATAAAAGATAACTTGCAAGGCAGGAAAGTAGCTTGTTGCAGAGCTCTATCAGGTAGTATTCCACATGCATCCACCACTCTGCCTGTTTCTTCTGCTGACTTCTGTCTCCTGGATGATGGGGGCTGCTGCACGTCCAGTACAGGAAAGACACATATTGAAAGACAGCAAGGTAAGCTGAGAATGGATACAAAACCATTATGTCTATAATGCTTGTTATTCACTCTTCTTTTTACTGTACCCAGGTGAACAACAGTTCATCATCTGGGGGCACAGGGTACTCAAATTGCCAGGATCTAATAACAGGAGAACCTAAGGCATTAGTTTGTTGCAGTTCCCCCTTTTTCTGCTCTGTGCCCTCTATTTCCTCCTCTTGTTTATCCCACTCCTTACTTTAGTGGGGATTTGGTACTTCCTCAGAGGCTGACCTGCCTTTAAAAACATAAACTTTTGGTAGTACAATAACTGCCTTGTTTGTACCATTTTGTTTGTACATCATTTAGATGAGACCTTCAACATTGGGGTCCTGTCTGTGCTCCCCTGACATTAAAGTCCTAGGGAAATTCAATAAGCATAATGACTTGACCAGTTGTCCCTGACCAAAAATTCCCCCTTTCGCCTCCCCACCATACACATACAATCATTATGTCAGTTGGCTGCTGTTTCCTCCACCCCAGAAATGGTCGCAACTCAATGGAGCTGCAGTTTGTTGAAGTGCGTTAGCATTTTTCATTATAAATGATCCTATCTTGCCGTAAGAGATTTGTCAGCCCCAGACAGGGAACTCGGCTCTGAACTGAATACTTCAATAACATAATGGCCTAGTCACTTAGCTGCCTATATGTGTCTACACTAAAAAAGTGCCTTAATTTATAAAGATAATTGAATGCTTTTACTGGTTTCTAAAAAATGTCATTAAATTAGCCATTTAAAGAGTTTTCAGCTTTAAGTGTTTGATTTACTGTACTCTTTTGAAAAAGATCCAAGAACAAGTACATAAACTTGACCATTAAAAAAGGATTTTTCATTGAAATTATAGAATGAGCTACAGCATTGTAGTTTGGTAGTTTATTAGCTGATAGCTCTTGACATTTTTTTGGTGGGACTTTTAAAGGATGTTGAAGACAGTAACAGAATTTTAAAAGGACACAGATTAAAAATAATGCTTCTGTCTTTTATACCTGCTGTGGCAAGTAACATTAAGACTACTATTAATTGAAATCTTAGAGGGGAAAAAGTCAGTTTTTACTGTGTATGCAGTTTCCATTTCTTTTATATAAGCAGCTTGTTTGCCTGGGTCTTGTGCAATAGGGAAAAGAAAATAATTTTAAAACAAAAAGGAAGATGATTTTATGACCAAAGAAATTGGCAGGTGCAGTATCTTTTAGTTCTTAAGAACTGACTAGATTTCCAGTTGATGGTGTTCCTTTAAGATGCCTAAGCTATCATTATATGGCCCTGGGAACAGCTCTACCTCTCCATATGAAAACTGAATGATTGTGTTAACTTAAAGATAATATTGTGACCACCAACAGCTCTTTTCAAATGAGGAATTCAGTGTTTTATGAACATTAAGTATCCCCCTAATGTCTCACTGCTGGACTCAGAGCATGCAAAAAAAGTACTGGTAATTGGGAAATCATGATTTTACCCGCTGCTAGCTTGCCCCAGTGTTGATGAAATACATTAATAGAAACAGTGGGCAACTGTTGTTGGGAGTACAGACATAGATGCTATGTGACCTTCTCTGTGACAGGATGTGCCTTTCAGCCACACTTTAGGCTGCCCTCTCTCACTTGGAGGAAGGGTTTCTCCCCCTAAGATAAATAATTCTTTCTTTTTTTACAAGTACTTGCAGGAACTGACAGATGTAAAGAGAAGCACCTTGCTCACTTTCCTTTCTGCACTGGCTGACTGGATATCCCAGATGGAGGATGCATCCCTGATGGAGGAGGTGGTAGAGCTGGCCAACCGGCAAGAGAGGTCTGCCTTTCATCAACCTAGAGCATGGGAAAAGTCCCCCTGCAGGAACTTCTTCTGGAAGACTTTCTCCTCCTGCTAACAAAATAGCTTCCTGAAGATCTATTTTAGAGTGGCTTTAGCAACAGCTGCCTCAATCAGGATGAATATTATCAGTGACTGCTTTTCTGTGAACAAATACTGTCTCTTTGTAATAAGTGTGATTAGACTCTCTCTCCCCATCCCCATTCTCTAATAAAAATTGAATAGAACTGTGTAGACAAAAATAATTCTATGATTGAAATGGAGTGCAAACATAAAGACTGAGCTTCTTGAAAAGTACTAAGTTGTTACTATTTGCGCTACAGTTCAGATAAAAGGCTGAATGTCAACTGCCCAACAACTTTTGGTCTGATCCTGCAGTTCTCATTTTCCCAAAATCCTCTAAGGGGAGGAGGGATTGCAGGAGCAGGTTTAATAAATAGTTACAATGGCATTATCTATAGCGGAGCTGCAAGGGTCATGCTATTTTTTTATTCTTGTTCCTTAGGTTTTTCATACCATTATCTGGTACAACCTCCTACTTTATACTACATCACTGTAGAGCTTGCTCTGGGAAAGACTTTTCATTTCTCTTAAAGTTTTTTTGGAAGACCTAGTTTGTGTTGTTTTTTTTCTAATATCTGCACCTGTATCTTTCTTTAATGCTGTTACAACTACCAGTAGTTTGCTTTTTGTGTCAACATTAACCTATACATGAGAGATGCATTACTGTTTAGTGTAAATTAAAAGTAAGCTTCATAGATTCCAAGGCAAGATGGGACTGTTGTGATCACCTAGTTTGACCTCCTGTATAACCCAGGCCATAGAATTTTCCCAAATAATTCCTGCAGCGTATCTTTCAGTTAAAAACATCCAATCTTGATTTAAAAATGGTCAATGATGGAGAATCCACCACTTGGTAAATTGTTCCAATGATCAAGTACTCAATTTTTAAAATTTACCCCTTGTTTCTAGTCTGAATTTGTTTAGCTTCAACTTCCACCCATTGGATCATTTTATACGTTTCTGTGCTAGAATGCAGAGCTAATATTTGTTCCCCATGTAGATTCTTATAAACTGTAATTACAGGTCTGTCTCATCTTACGTGGGGGTTCCGTTCCATGGTTAGCACGTAAAGCGAAAACCACGTATAGCCAAAATTCCATTGAGTTCAATGGCGGGCGAAATCGCCCGCACTACAGGTATAGTATTAAAATTGTTATTTTTTCTCTTTTTTTTTTGTTTTTTTCTGACCGCGTAAAGTTGAAATCGCGCATGTTAAATGCGCGTTAAGATGCGACAGACCTGTAAATCACCCCTTAATCTTCTTTAAGCTAAATAATTGAGCTCCTTGAGTCTATCACTATAAGATATGTTTTCTAATCCTTTCATCATTCTCATGACTCTTTGAACCCTCTTCAATTTATTAACATCTTTCTTGAATTATGGGCACCAGAATTGGGGCAGTATTCCAGCAGCAGTCACATCAGTGCTAAATACAGCAGTGAAATAACCTCTACTCCTACCTGAGATTCCCCTGTTTATGTATCCCAGTTATCACTTTAGCTCTTGTGGTCACAGCATCACATTGGGAGCTCATATTCATCTGATTATCCACTACAATCCCCAAATCTTTTTCTGTCACTGGTTCCCAGGATAGAGTCCCGCATCATGTAAATATGGTGTACATTGTTTGTTCCTAGACATATACAGTTAAGCCATATTACAGTGCATATTGTTTGCTTGTACCCAGTTTACCAAGAGATCCAGATCACTTTAAATCAGTGACCTGTCCTCTTTGTTATTTACCACTCACCCAGTTTTTGGGTCATCTACAAACTTTCTCAGTCATGATTTTTTTTTTCCAGGTTACTGATAAAAATATTAAATAGCCTAGGGCCAAAAATGAAGCCCTGTGGGACCCCACTGCATGCATACCCATTCTATGATTCTCTGTTTACAATTACATTTTTGAGACCTATCTACCAATTTAATCTATTAATGTTTACCATATTAATTTTGTAACATTCTAGGTTTTTTTAAATCAAAATGTTGGGCAATGCCAATTCAAATGCCTTCCGGAAGTCTAAATATATTACAGCAATACTAATTACCTTTATCAACCAAACTTGAATTTCAAACTTAAGCAAGGCAAACATCTGGGAGTGTTTTAAATGCTAGATGAATAAGAAAAGTAGGTCCAAAACATCTGGAAAATCTGAATAAGCAGCAGTTATTTTGTGTCTGTATCAGGTAAAGTGTTTTGTCCTAGATTAAGTGTGAGTCTAATTGTTACCTTGTTTGTAGGAAGCAGCCATAACTGTTTTTTTAGAGTACTCTGGAAGTCATGCTGTGGTGGGTCTATAGTCAATAAATTAAGTTCTGTGAAATCAGATGTGTTTATATGGAACCATAATTTTACATAGAGCTTTATAGATTTAAGGAGCCCTGCCCATAGCACAGCATAAAACAGTATATAGGGTGGAAAGCAATTCAAGACCTCTATCTTTTTTTTTTTAAATCTAGAGTGGGGAAAAACTAGATAGAACTCAATACTGCAGCCCTACTAAAAATAGAGCAGGGTAGCCTCTGTTACTTAATAGCTAAAAGGACCTAGTGCTATCTGCAAGTGAGTTAGACAGCTCACTCCTAACAGATAGAGGATAGCACATTTCATACTTAAAATGGCATGCATTAAATTTATAATATGAAAGATAACTATAAAGAGCAACTTTTGTTTCTCTTATATAAATGGGGGCCAACAGGATTTTCAAACTGGGTTGAACTTTTGCTTGCTAAGTTTCAGCTTTGCGTGAATTGTACCCCTCAGAAAATAAGGCTTTAGAATGAAAAAGCGGCAAGCCTTCAACTGTTCTTTGCCCAGTAGAAGAATCAGTAAACTGAAAAAGCATGGTGCTGGCTGGTCTAGTTCATTGCTGAATTTGTACTTAAGAGTAAATTATTTTTACACAGTTGAATAAGGCATGGCTTTGCCTGAGTAGTATATCAGATGCATATGTTCTATCCTGAATGAACATTCAATACAGCTATTATGGCAGCCTACAATCAGGAGAAAAACTCCATCTACTGTGGCAGGAAAATTGCTTACAATGTGAGAAGGTAGATAAGTATTGTGATAAACAATTGTTTTCCCTGTCCAACTCAGGGACACACATTGTTCCATTGTAAAAGAAAAGGGCAGTTCAGGCCAAGAGTGAGCTTTATTTCATAGAGACAAGACAGCACTTCAGTAGGTACTTGGCAATCGGATCCCATGTTTAAGTCTAGGTAATACCTTTCAATTAGAAAGATGTAAGTGACACCCTTAACTCAGATCTAGTCCTAATTAAGATTCAGCATGGTTTTGTAGGAAATAAAAGTTGAACTTAGTTTTCCTATAAGACAGCAAATTTTTGCTCAAGTTACATCAGAGGCACTAGAACTGGTTTGGGGTTATGTTCATTATCACTATAGTAAACATTGTAGTTATAGTACATTCATTAAAAGCTAGATTGCAACATCTGTACACAAGGGGCATATCTGAATATTCAGCTTTGCTATACATTAAGTGACTTATCTACTCCACTGCTTAACCTAATGTTAAATTAATGGGTTTTGCAGTGTTGGAAATACTGTATAATTGTGTATATTAAACATTTACTGCCTCTTTTTTAAATGCTTCAGCATTTTTATCTTTTGCTCTCCTAGGACAGAACTATCAATAGAACAGAGAATGTATGTGCTAATGCATTGTTACCACCGTTAATGTGGGTCAAAGCCAAATGGCACCTTTGGGAAGGCTAATTGCCATAAACACTACAATTTAAAAAAAAAAAAATCTGAGACAACAAGCCCCCTTGGTGCTTGGGTGATATCAGGGTGCTTCCAATAATTAGACTGTCATGTTCTTGGAGATATACAACAAGCCAGGCAGCGTGTGCGAGCATCACAAACAGCCTAATAGTATAATAAGCTTTTAATATTAAAATTCTCCATTAAAAAAGTGTTTCAAATGATTTAAAAAAAATAGGAATATAGACAGGCCCAAATATGAAGTTTGCTCCCTGAAGCCCTTTAAAAACCAAGCATTTTAATTTTCAGCATGCTTTACAAATATCAGTTCTCACTCTCCTCCCGCCGGGGGAGGTAGTAGCATGTGGAAATAATGGCACAAAGGTTAAAATATGATTTGGTCAGTCACATAGCACGAGATTATCAGAACCAGGATTTGAACCTGAAGTCTCTGGATCCCAGACTGGTTCTCAATCAATGCCACATAAAGTGGTAGCTGGAAAAACTCTGCACACTGGCAGTATGACTACACCAAACTGTAATAAACCTCAGCAGGAACAGGCACTGAGAACACTTCATCTCTCACTATTGCACTCTGTTTAGAAATTAATCTGAAGAGAACGTGTTTGGTCTGCACTCTCCTGTGCAGCCTCAGAATTTGGTGTGGAAACCTTCATGCTCACACAGCAGTCTTCAAAGTGCCCTCTAACTTGGGCCTTGTCTATACTTGAAAGGGTTTGCCAGTATATGGGTAGAGGAAACCCACAAATACCCAAGTGGAGCTGCAGCTTATGCTAGCAAATGTTCTCTTGCTTAAACCAGTTCCCTGAATGGAGTCAGCTATACCTGTAAAAGAATTCTTTTGCTAGTAGAAATACACCTACTGTAGGCCCTTTGATTGTACAACTATGTTGGTTAGGGGTGTGATTTTCCCCCCTCCACCCTGACATAGGTATGCTAGTAAAACTTAAGTGTACACCAAGGCTTAGCTTCACAATACCCCTCTGAGTAAGTAACTCCCCACATCTGAAAGATGGGGGGAGGGGGGGGGGAGAAGAGACAAGTGAGATGCCTGAGGCCACACAGAGGGTTAGTCAGGATTAGAACTGAAGAGTACCTGGCTCCCAGTCCTGCATTCAAAATATCTCTCTCTAATGCAGCATTTAGCAGGACACTGGTTATGTTTACAGAAGTTATTTGACAAGAACCACTACTCTGGAAAAAAAATAAAGCCTTTGGTTACATGAGATCCTAGACTCTCACTAGAGGGATTAAACCTGTCTGTTAACAACACAGAGGCAGAGACAAGCCCAGTTTTTAGTTCTCTAGAGGCAGAGCATAGTATGACCAGCAAACTGGTACTTAGGGAATTTAACACGCCATTTGCTTGTGTTGGCTCTAATACACAAGAGACCCATGTTTCCTTGACATTTAAAGCATTGCCAGCAGTAGTGCTGCAAAGTCTCTTACTTCTTGCGTTTTGAACTCAACCAGTCTCCCCAGGGCAGCTTTTTCTTGCCCTTTGATATACTCCTCAGGGAGTGTAGAGCCTGCACTTGCTGTAGGCGCCTGGAGAGCTCCTGATCACAGGCCTGCTGGAGAGCTTCAGTCTTCTGCTTATCCCAGCTCAGTGCCAGAGCCAAGGCTTCTGTGTCTTCCTTGAAAACCAGCTGTGAAAGAAAAAGTTGGACACACTAATCCTCAGTGCCCCACGCCTTGTCTTTTACAACAGCCAGAATTTCCTCTAGTGGTACACTCCTCCTGAACTGAACCCTCTCCCCCCTCCCAGTAAAAATAGGTGGATCCATGAGAGAACTGCTGAAACACTAGCAAATGATTTGGTATATTTAATTAAGACCAAAAACTCACTGGGGTCTAACACATTTATCCTTGAGCTTCACAATTCTCTCACTTAAAGTTTCTACCTTTCAAGCCTAATTTGTTTTTAATTCTACTTGGCATCTGGAAGTTAGGAGCTGGAAAGGTCCAGCAGGTGCCTGAATGACTTAACTCCAGCCAAACAAAATCAATACATTTTCACTCCCTTTGTCTACAGTAGAAAGAAGCAAACAAGGAAGTCACTGGTCCTTGCAACCAAGATGAAAACTTCAGGATGAGAGACAATTGTAGAAATCTTCACCTTTCCAAGATAGGGGTTTATTTACATTGTTTTTCTGTTTTACTGGGACCTTTATGCTGGCCTGGTAATATAAAACAAAAAAAAGATACTGCTAAATGCAGATTTGCATTCAAAGAGCTAGCTCGTAAAACAGTCTTAGTTTGAACTCTGGGTGGCCATTTCCTATGAATAGTCGACAAAGCTCACAACAAGTTCCCATGATGGGTTCCTTTCAGGGGAGAAGGGTATTTGAGTAATTGTACTGCTTGGGAAAAAGACAAGGTGATACCACAGGGAAGCTCCAGGCATGGAGGAAGCATATGCTGTGGCAAGGTTCCACAGTGCTGTGATTTTGAACAAAAGATAACCATGATGTACTGGGGTTTAATAAAGTGGAGAGAAATAAGACTAAATCTCACTCTAGTTTAAGGCACAAAGGTAATAACAGTTGGGTCTCCAGAGGTGAAAGGGCAGTTTTCCCCACATCCCCTCTCTCCACAGGGAGATGCCAGTAAGCCTGTCTAGAACAGGGTGAAGACCAAAGTTACCAACCTCTAGATCCTGACTGTCTAAGCTGAGTTCTGGGGCAGGTTTCTCTTTCAGTGCAGCAAGGATCTCGCTACTGAGTGATCTTTTTGTGGAGGCACCTGCACTGCTGCTATCAGTGTCGACTACATTCATCTCCTCCCTGGGTGCAGCGTCAGGTTCTGAAAAGTAGCAGGGAGGCAGTGTTTAACATTAGCCAGCAGCATGAACACAAGTGGAGAGCTGGGAATGCGGTTTGATCAGTTTGCACCAACTACTGCAGCATCACCACAAGCTCCTTCACAGCAGCAATGGCTCATAGAGCTTTCTCATTTCCCCTCCCCTTTCATCCCTTTCAGATGTCTCTGGAAAGTTGCTCATGCTCCTTACCTGATGCCTTGATTAAAATGCTGCCTTCATTCTTCAAGGCCTTCATGTAGAGTTCCAGGAGCTGTTTGGATTGGCGTTCTTCCTCTCGTCTGTCCAGTGCCTGCTGCAGAGTGTCCTGTAACATCTGGGTTTTTGGTTGATTTTGGGAAAGCTCATGGGCCAAGTCTGAACATGGTACATCAATGAGAACCTAAACGAAACAGTGGAGTGCTGCTACATGGAATGATTTAGGTAAGCCTCATTTTGATTGTTCTATCGGACTGACTACAACAGAGCTGTAAAGATGGCATACCTCCCAAGTCACATGTACGGAGAAACAAAGTCTCAACCTTGCAAGGATACAGAAAGTTTTATTAAGCATTTCCAAGTCAAGTCAGCCAGGTTATAAGTGGTTTTAACTAGCACTCCCACAAGCCAAAGTTCTTTACCTGCAGTCAAGGGGCCCTCAGAAAGGTGTGAAATTATCGCCTACTTTTGGAACAACACAGAGAAATTCTAACAATTCTACAGCGAAAACCCCACTGATCAGTTTGAGTGAGACATGCCAACACCAACAGGGACTGGCTTTTGGAAAGTAACTTTTGATCCAGACTGTTGAACGCGTACTACAAGTGACAATCATTAAGACCAAATCCTGTTATGTGCAGATGTTAAGGGGCAGGAAGAGTTCTGGCATGCAGCTGATCATTTTCTTGGAACCAATACTCAAGTCTTCTAAACCCCTCCAAAGACCAAAGTGCAAGACAAACAAAAAGGACAGGTGTAGTTGGAGGCCAGGATGCAAACCCTATAGGAAGGAACTAAGAGCTTAGTGAGGAATGAGAAAACATGTGGGATGAGAGATGAATCAGTCTATGTCTGAGAACCAGAAAAAGTAGGGATACAGCATCAATATGGAAGAGAAGGTAGAAAAGATGAGAGTCAGCGTGGAGAGGAGGGATGCTGGATCAAGTGAGCGAGGAAATGGAGAACAGACGGTGTGTTGTGTGCGTAAAAGAATGATTTACAGTGTCATTTTTAAAAGCCTATTCATTCCATTGGGAGAATATTTCCCTAAGAGCAGAACTTCACTCCTGCACCAGAGCCAAGTCAACAGTATTTGAATTTGGACCAACTGATGCATTTTCCTTTCCTAAGATTTCACCCTCTCCCCTCTAGTGAGGAAACTGAAAGAGGGAGAGAAGTGTGACATATGGGTTCTCACTATACCTGGAGGTCTTCCTCAGACATCAAAATGATGCTGGACAGATCATCCTTCAGCTGTCTTGCCAGATGCTTCCACTTCTCTTCACCACTGTCCACTTCATCTATGGACTCCCTTGAGAGCCAGGCTGTGCCCCCATCTGACACATGAAAAATGATCACAGTCATAAGTGGAAAAACTCATGGTTGCAAAGATCACAACAACAAAATCTAAACAGCCCTTACTGAGGGGGTGTATGGACAAAGCTCCTGAACAGGAGATAGATGTGGTAAATTAAACAGCTTCTAGGCTTTGAGCTATTGGGGTTTTCTTATCTCAGAGTTGGAATCACAGCTATGAAATCTACACTAGAATTAGAGTGTATTCAAAATGTTGCTTCCAGGAAATAATCATTAGCCTTTTGGATTCAGCCTCTTGCACTGACCTGTCTGTGTGACTGATTAGAGGGAGAATGGGGTGTTTAACATTTAAAGTATTTTTTAAAATTCTCTTTTCATGGTGTCTATGTCAAGAATTCCTGTGAAGAAAGAATGGTCCCTCACACCTCTTCTCAATCTTGGCTGCTATTCTCCCCACCCCTTAATTATCATCATCACCTGCCCTTTCCTCAGTTTTCAGCACAAGTGAGTTTCTGTAAGTGAATAGGAGGGTGAAGGATCAATATCACCATGTCCGTAATACTTGTTCCTCTCAAGCCTGAGGAGAGGGAGTGCAGAGGTGGTAACTTAAACTAGGCCTCCAGCAAAGTCATCAGTCCATCTTCAGTGGAGGTCTCGGTGTCCGGAAAGTTAAGACATAAGTGTGGCATTACGCCCCATATTCTTCATAGTAATATTATGATGATATGAGTATGGCATAATTATGATGTATTTTGTGCAAGATAAGGCATGTGAGATATCATTGGAAAGGTTATGATTTACTGAATACGATTATCCTACGTGTATGCATGTATCATTTTGGGAACTGAAGTTAGGAATATTGTCTATACATCTATTACAAATGTGTTTATACCTGGCGAACACCCACTAGACAGAATGCAATCAGTGTAGCTGGCTCACTGGGAAGGGCAGTTAGGAAAAACAACAGGTCTTTGAAGATGCTAATCTCCCACCTTCCTGGGAAGTCTTCCTGGGGATTCTGAGTTATGGCTGCAGGGACATGTAACCAAGTCATCTGGTACTGGACTCAATGATGATACCAGTGTTTTTCCACTGACGGGGATGGGAACCACACTGGGAGACAAAGGATTCCCGCCATATGCAAAAAATATTTAAGGTAGGGGAGTGACATCATCAGGGTTTGGTCATTCTTCATTGATTCCCCGTCCAAGAAAGAGGACTGCTGGAAACACCTGAGAACAGAAAGACTGGACTAGAGGAGAAGGGCTGAGCCCAGGCTAGAGGGTTGTCTGGCCTGTGAAAGGAATATCTGGAATTTTAAGCTGCAAGCAAGTCCAGCCTGCTTTCAAGAATCTCTGCAATTTGACTAAAACAACATTTAGGGTAAGAATTTGCTACTTATAACCAGTTTCTTTAATATATTAAGCTTAGATTGCGTGTTTGTTTTATTTACTAGGTGATTTGCTTTGATCTGTTTGCTATCACTTAAAATCTATCTTTTGTAGTTAATAAACTTGCTTTTGTTTTGTTTAAAACCAGTGTGTGAAATCATAACTTGTGGCAGAAAGCTGTGTATATCCCTCTCCACATTGAAGGAGGGGGCGAATTTCATGAGCTTACACTGTACAGTTCTCTGTGCAGCACAAAACGGTACAATTTTGGGTTTACCCTCTGGGGGAGGGGGTGCACTTGAGTATTGGGCAATTCCTTAGCTGAGTCATCCCATGCAGAGCTGATCACAGCAGCCTGTAAATTCTGCAGCTGGGTGTGTCCCTACCTGTATGTGTGCTTGTAAAGTGCAGTCTGAAGCCTGAGGGAGGGCTTGGCTGGCTTGCCTCACCAATACAGTGTAAAGGAAGCCCAGGCTGGTGGGTCAGGCAGGCTCAGTGGGACCCCAGTCCCAGGTGGCACCCTGAAGGGGGGGGCGGGGAGAGGGCAACCCGTCACAATAAGTTCCCCTCCAGCCCTGTACCTCTGCAGCTGCTGGTCCACTTTTCATTCCTGGCCAGTGCCACAAACTTGGTGTTGGGTGGTAAACACAGGAAGTAATCTTCATCATCCACAATGGTGCCATCCTCTGCCAGAACTAAGGTGATGGGCTCCCAGGCCTTGTCAATGGCCAGAATGTCACAGGCTGCAGAAGATTAAGTGTTTTCATGAGGCAGAAGGAAGTGTGGCAAGGTAAAAACACTGTCCTTTATGCACATATGATAAACACAAATTTCCCTTGGGGCTACCGCTTGGATAGGTCAGTGACTGGGCTCTGTCCACATGCAGGTCCTGTACATCAACTCTTCTCTGGTTTATGTTTACTAATTTGTCTCCATCAATCCAGATTTTTAATGCTGTTCCTGATACAAGCTCAAAAAAACCCTCCTTTATAAGGCCAAATGTGGCCGAGCAGCCTAGAAACTCCATTTTCACTTTTACATTTTCCAAATCTCCCTATCTTGACACCAGGACAAGTCCTCAATTTTAATCCTTTATCCTCCTGGTCTATGACATAAAAGGTGGTAAAGTCAGACATACAGACTCATGAAATGTTGCTGGATAGATCAAGGAGAAACAGGTGGGTGTAGAGAGGTTGGGCTGGAGCTCCCCCAGCCAGACCAGATAACACAAATATATAAAAATGCCTTTCCAACTACACTAGGTATCAAGGCTTGTCCAGCAATACACATCTATTGCTTGTCAACAGTTTTAAGTGACTGTAGTGCCTATCAGCACCTTGGCAGTTGAGGGGAACCCACAGGGGCAAGGAGACTTAAGAGATCAGAATATGCTCTTAGCCATTTATACTTGCATATGCAAGACAAACCCACATAGTCATTTTAAAGAAGAGCACAAGACAAGTACACATAGCCTGTATTCTCTGAAGGGAATAGTATAGATTTAGCCCAAACAATTTTCATCTCTAATGGAGCTTAAAAATCTTTAATGCAATTACGAAGCTTAACCTTTAACATGACATGAGCTGTATCTGAGAAGCATCTACAGTGATGTATGTGGGACCTGATAGCTCAGTGCCTCTGGGCATGTGGGAGATTTAACTCTGCCAGCCTCCTAGAACCTAAAGAAACCAGCAGTGGGGCTCTACACACACATCACTCATAAGCCAGGCAGCTATTAATGCCAGGGATCACATTTCATGGGCAAAGTCTGGATTTAATTCATAATCTTAAAGCCATGCATTGAACGGATAGCTGCCCAGGAAAAGTTCCCAAGTGCAGCCCCTCACGTATGTAGTATATGATGCCAAGGTGCTGATGCCCAACACCAGTTGTGGAGAGACCCCCAACAGGAAGCAGAATGGGCTAGTGTGGCACAGTGCCAGTTTCAGTACTGAAATAAAACAGTTTCCCAGCAGCCTACCCATGGTGCACAAAGGGAATCTCTACCTCAGTGGTACAGCAACTCATCTAGATATTTGCTTAGTTTTACAACAGGCTGCATAAAAAGCACAAGTGAAGTCAGCACAAACTAAAACTTCATGTAGACAATGACTTGTTTATACTGATCTATATACTAAACACAGAAATGTAAGTACAATATTTATATCCCAATTTATTTATTTTATAATTAGAGGGTCAAAATGAGAATGCGAGCAATTTTTCCAGTAATGTTTTGTGGCACTTTTTCATTTTTATGTCTGATTTTGTAAGCAAGTAGTTTTTAAGTGAGATGAAACTTGGGGGTACGCGAGACAAATCAGACTCCTGAAAGGGGTCCAGGAGTTTGGAAAGGTTGAGAGCCACTGCTCTACCTAACCCCAGCACCCTCCCAGTCACATGGCACCTCCCTCACACCGTTTCCTATGCCCTATTCCTCCCCACAATGCCAATGTGGGGTTGCCCAGCTGTGAAAAGAAGGGGTCACCACAACAGGAAGGGCTCACTGGGGTAATGGAGGCAGCACAGTATGATGGGGGCGAGGGGCTGAAACAAACATACCAGAGCCCCCAGCACACCCCACTCAGGCCCCAGCCGTCTTCCCAGACTCTCCCCCATTTACTGTTTCCCTGCCTCCCCCACAGGCTGCCCCTCCCTCCACCTACAGATCCCCTCCCCCAGAGGATCCCTGCCCCGCTCCCCCTCACCCTTGCTCCGCAGCTCCCGCAGGCAGGAGGCCGCCACCCCGTGGTGCTCTTGCTGGCTCTTCCGCCGGATCAGGCACTGCTTCAGCGGAGAGACCCCCTCCCCGCTTCCGGGAGCCTCTCCCGCCATCTCCCCCGCCTAGCCAGGGGCTGAGGTGCAACGGTAGCTGAGCCGCTCCCCTAGTACCTTAGCCCAAAGACAAGCCCCAGCCCGGTGCATGCCGGACCTTGTAGTCCGGCCCCCAGAGCGCGGCTCTTCCACAGACCCAACCCCGGTGCACGCCGGGACACGTAGTCTTTTTACATATCAGCCTCGCAGCTACTGCCTAACGCGGCCGCGCTCTCCCTCTCCCCCTGCATGCTGGGAGATGTAGTCCTTTCCCACCCGACCGGCCTACAACTCCCATCAGGCTATAAATAAAGATAAAATATATGTATAGCCCTGAGTATGCTTCTGTGAACACATGAGTGCATCAGTATAGCCCCAATCCAGTGAAGGAGCTGCCTGCACGTAGGACCAGGTCCTAGCTTTCCTCATGTGAGTAGTCCCATTGAAGTCAAGAATATAGTTACTCACTCACATAAGTGTTTGCAGGATCTGACCCATTATTTGTCCTGTTTAGCCCCTAGCACACTTTGGGAGCTATCAAAATAACATAATAATGAAAAATAATTGTGTATGTAACCCAAAACAATGAAATAATAGGCAATATGACACCACTGATATCAATAAGAGTTTTCTCATTAACTTAAGCAGTGCAGAAGTGGACTTTTAAATCCCCTTTATCAAGCCTAATTAAAGGCCTGATCTTGTAGGATCACTCACATTGGCAAGCTTATTGTTTTACTCATGAAAACAGTCCCATTGAAGTCAACTAACTAGACTAAGCAGGATTTGTTGCTGTACAATTTCCACTTATTATTATTAATATTGATACCTATGGCAATAAATGGGCTTTAAATCTTGCATGCTGATCCAGGCAGATGAGGCCTCAGTCATTTTATAAGTTATTTTAAATACATTGCGATGATAACATAATATACTAAATATGGAACACACTGTATATATAGCCATGAACTATAAATAAATAATATGGAAGCAATAGTGGGTAAATCAGTTGCTTTTAATTATGCTATGACCAAAAAATAACCTCAGAGCTAATAAGCAAATACATGAAAAATAACCTCAGAGCTGAAACTGCTCACGGCCGCCCCACAAGCTGTGCCCTGCGATGGAGACCGGACAGACTCATTGCAGGTAGGGGTCAAGGCAGCCCCCAGGGCTGAGGCCTATCAGTTTATCGGAAAGTGACTGCTTCTGCCTGAGCTCGGGGCTGAGGTAGTTCCATCCATAGGGAAGGGGATGGATTAGCCGGGTCTGGAAACATGGCCTCCTCAGAGCAGGCAGAGCAGCCCAGCCAGGTAAATGGGGCCGGAGGCTTCCCCTCGCGCGCTGGTAGCGGGGCTGGGGTTTGTGCCCCACCCGGGGAGAGGTGCGCGCCCCCTGCTCCCCCACATAACTCCCCATGGGGAGCGTTGGGTGCGCTCTGCCCCACTGTCTGACCCCCCCGTGGGGAGGGGTGTGTACCTCAGGTCCCCCTCCCCCCATGCAACCTTCTCTGGGGATGGGGGTGTGCTCCTTGCCCCCTGTGTAGCCCCCCCATGTAATCTCCTCTGGGGATGGGGGTGTGC